>NW_026014694.1:0-37547 GCF_020379485.1 Brassica napus
TCTTAAATGTGTCTCATGCCAGACAAAGTAAATGAAACAATTTCCAGTGTTTTCAGATAAACTGTACAATACTGTAAACAAAACGTAAATGTGAAAAGAAAAAAAAAAGAATCACAGGGCTGTAACAATCCATATAATAAACACAATTGAAGTATTTTAGATTATAAAATCTAGAGTAGGGATCAAGATGTGAGGTGATTTTAGACTGGAATCTTGAAAGATTCAAACGTGAAAAATATGCCGTGTATGAGCTTGTGTTGCTTCTCTAGCTTAAACCACAATTCATAAGTTGAGAAGCGGTTGCAGTCGGAGTAAGAAATTAAAATGCAACAAAGAAAAGAAAGGAGAAATATCACCTAGAAATTGGCTAGGTGGGTTGCCTTGTACGTTCATCATCATAACTGTCTTTATCATCTTAACAATCTCTTTCTCTGTTCCACTGAAAAACTCCAACACATCTCCTTCATTCTTTAGCTGTCTGCAACAACTCTCGTTAGCTTCTCGATAAGTACTGACGGCTGCTCGCACCTTCTGAGTTTAACATCCGACGACTCAGATTCATCAAGGCTTAACATTGTGGAGCTTGGATCTACACCAGGAATTGTCAGAATCATGCCTGCTGAGTCATGATCCACATATTCGTGATATTATATTGCAAGAGATTTAAGGATGCAAAAGGTCGCCTTAGATTAATCCAATTGAAGATCAGAGGTGAGATGGGAGGATGAAAGAGAAATTGAACTTTAGTACAAAGGCATTGTAAAGTTATTTAAAGCCCGAGATCAAAACTCCTTGAATCCCAAACGAAAGTTAGCGTTAGTGGTTTTTGGGAAGAGGGATAGATTTGGCATGCAAATGTAATTCATGTTTGTTACCTGAGATGAGATGGCATGTTCTAATAATTTTATTGGCTTGAATTATGTGCTGATGTTGACACTTTTTTTATCAAATAACCGGTATACTATTAGTACATATCCTCATTATAATCGCCTTTCCTCTTTTTTTTTGCATTTTTTTTCTGTTAAACTGTAATATCATATAATGAATAGAAGATTTTATAAAAAAAAATCTTAAGTCTGAACCATCTTAACAAAATAAAATAAAAAAGCAAGACGGATCACTAAAAATTCAACCTACAAAAAACAATTATCTCAGCCACATAACAATAAAGGACCCAAATGCTTTCTGAGTCTTCTTGTTGAGATGATGTTCCTTATCTCTTTGTCAATTCCATAGAACACAGTTGCAGCCGTGAGTGATGTCTGATTGTGAATCAGGTTGTTCTCTGCTTCCATTGATGGTATAATATATGAACCACTATCTTCCTTAGAGTAGGTAGCTTATTCGATGATGTATCTCTGATCCAAGACAAGAGCTCTGCCCAGTTGGTGAACATTGTGTGTGGCGGCCTGCATCTGAGAAGTACCTCCCTCCAAATCTCTTGACTGTACTCGCAAGAGAGCAGTAGATGATCTCTGGTTTCGTCCAAACGGGAACAGAACGGGCATGTGGGTGTGAGACTGGTAAGCCCCATTCTGCTAGTCTTGATCTCGTTGGGAGCTTGTCGTTTTGTTTCCTTAATCTCAAACGTTTTTATTGATAAATTTGAAATTCAGAAATATTCTAGAGAAAAAGATTAGGATAGCACCAAACCAAGTTTTTGTTCATAAACTAGCACTCAAGGCTCAAAGTCAAAAAAATAAGTTTCATTAAAGAGGTAAATATACACTTATACCCTTTGGATTAATTAATTCAAACTTTAGGGTTTAGAGTTAAGGGATGGAGTTTTGGAATTAGGGTTTAAAATTTATAAAATAAAAAAAAATAAATACTAAAAAATTTAAAATAAAAATTTAAAAAACAGTTTCAAAAAGTATTTTGAATTATAAAAAGAAAATGTGAAAAAATCAAAAAAAAATATTTCAAAAAAAATTATAAAAAATTCGAATCTGAAACTATAAAAAAAATTTCTTTTTTTTTTATTTTAATTTTATTTGTTTTTATTTATTTTTGTTTATTTAATTTTAAATCAAGAGTATTAGAGATATTTTACCCTTTAATGAATGTCATTTTTGTAACTTTCTTTTCTCAGTAACATTTTGAGACAAAAACTCAAAAGGTGCTATTATTGACAATTGCCCAATATTCTATCAAAAATTAGAAATTTGATAAACTAAAATGCATAAAGCGATAGATAAAAATAAAACTTAATACCCACTCATTGACACCGGGAGTTTCATCATTCATTCAGTACTTTACTTTTTGCAGTGTGAGTGGAACAAATGACATATCATTATATCTAGGCCTAATTATATCAGGTCTCTAGATACATGTAAGCAGCGACAGAGTAAAAAGTAGTTATAACACCTTTTTGTACCGTGATTGTGTTACCGCCGCACTGAAAGCAGTACAAACATGCATTGATCATGTATCAATGAAAAAAAAAATTAGAATAGAAAAAACACATCACATTTGTGATTTGAGTTTTAATACATTATACTGGGCTTGGGCTTAATTAATGCCCAAAAAAAACTGTCTACGTTGGGTTATTATTTTTTTTTTCATTTAATAAGATAGCATGACCTTACAAAAATCATGAAAACACAAAACTAGGACCGTTAGGAAGATCGAACACACAACTCCACTAAGGAAGATTAAAAAGGAGAGACTGTAATTTGACAGCTAAATAAATTGGCGAAGACAATGATATTTGTTGCGTTCTCAAGACAACATACAACCGAAGCAAAGAGTAATATAATGCTTGTATCAACTTATTCATTTTTTATCAGAGTTTAGATTGAATACACAAAAGGATTTGAGATTGCTTAGTGAAAGCGCTTTTCTTCACCTCCGCAGCTTAAATGATGTCGATAAACTCAGGATGCAAAAGCAACAGTGAAAGAAGACACATTAGGTAATGGTATTGATTGAAACAAACTAAGAGATCAGAACATAATATATGTACCTTTAGAGAAGGACCACCGACCAAGAAACCATCCACATCGGTCTGACCATCTAGCTCCTGACAATTACCACTATTCACGGATCCTGATAATTTATTTGCATAATCAAGCTAAGTATCAAAAAAACTTTATGATGCCATTTAGATCAAATAAAAGTACTATTTACCTCCATAAATGATGTGGGTTGTAGCAGCGACATCCTCACCCACGTTCTTTGCAAGCCATTTCCTTAGCTCATCATGTACATACGTATGAGGAGGGAGAGAGAGAGAGAGAGAGAGAGAGAGAGAGAGAGAGAGAGAGAGAGAGAGAGAGAGAGAGAGAGAGAGAGAGAGAGAGAGAGAGAGAGAGAACGAGAGAGACGGAGAGAGAGAGAGAGAGAGAGAGAGAGAGAGAGGAGAGATCGAGAGAGAGAGAGAGAGAGAGAGAGAGAGAGTATTGGTTTTCATATCAATAAGCAATAACGCTTCACTGCTCACACACATAGATAATAACTTACTTCGTGAGCTTGAGCTGGGGTAGCTTCCGGTTCAAATGGTCAGCACTGGTCCATAGTCTATGACAACATTTGACCAGTTCGACACCGATCTGCCATTACCAACAAAGAGAAGGTCTTTGTAAGAAAATGGGCAGTAAAATATTTATTTGGAAATAAATATTAACAAAGTATAGTAAATGCAATGTATGGATAAGTTAACAGAAAAAGACTAGGATAGCACCAAACCAAGTTTTTGTTCCCAAAGTAGCACTCAAGGCTCAAAGTCACAAAAATAGGTTTCATTAAAGAGGTAAATATACACTTATACCCTTTGGGTTAATTAATCCAAACCTTAGGGTTTAGAGTTAAGAGATGGGGTTTTGGAATTAGGGTTTAAAATTTATGAAAAATAAATACTAAAATAAAAAAATAAAAATTTTAAAATCAGTTTCAAAAGTATTTTTAAATTATAAAAAGAAAATTTGAAAAAAAAATAAAATAAAAATTCGAAAAAAAAAATTTCAAAAAAAAATTATAAAAATTTCGAATCTGAAAGCATATAATCTGAAACTATAAATTTTTTTTTTTTTTTCATTTTTTTTATTTTTATTTTATTTTTATTTTATTTATTTTTATTTATTTTTGTTTGTTTATTTAATTTTAAACCAAGGGTATTAGAGATATTTTACCCTTTAATGAATGTCATTTTGTGACTTTCTCCTTCTAGTGCTATTTTTGAGATATAAACTTCAAAAGGTGCTATTATTGACAATTGCCCATAAGTTAAAGTCACCATGTATTGCCTTACTAAAGTAGCTATGCACGTAGAGCGAGTAGAAACGAGAACTAATATCATGATAACAGGCTCACAGTGTCAAAGAGAACAAACTAAAACAGCAAAAAGAGATAAAAGTGTTTGACAATATACATACCAGCAATAGCTTTAGTCTGGGCAGCCACAACATCCATGGTCGACCCAGCCTCTCGCTGCTCAAGAGTCTCACCAACACAAGCAATCACTTTCAAACCCTGAGCAAGTGCATAGGCAACCTTGTCTCCGAAGAACTACATTTGTAGGATTGAGGTCAATTATCAAAATCATAGCTCTCAAATCCAAATGGTAGAGACATGAATGAAAGGTCACCAACCTCGTTTGATTCATTGAGGAGTGCCCTCCTTTCAGAGTGACCAAGGATAAACCATGGCATGTCCAAGTTCACAAGCATCTCCGCACGGAATACACACAAGTCACAGAATTCATAAGAAGCATGATATAATATGAAACAAGTCCATTGGTTGAACAATATGTTGTGACAATGCCTCTTGTGCCTAACTTCATAGAGTTGGTTCTGTTTCTTCCAATTTAAAAGTATCCTTTGGACAGTACTATGATTGCTGAAAACTATATTGTTGTGACTATTTCAAATACAGTAAAAATTCTATAAATTAATACTCGTTAAATTAATAAACACTATAAATTAATAAATTTTTTTGGTCCCGAGATAGGTCAGTTCAGAATATCATACAAATCGATAAAATAATAAGATAATATTTTTTTACAAAGTCCTATGTAAATATATGATCCCATAAAAATCATAAGTTAATAATCTATATATATAATGTTTTATATAAAGGGATAATTTGCAAAATACCCTATTTAAGATTTGAAATTTGAAAAATACATTGTCTCTATTTTTTTTTGAAAACTACACTTTCATTAATGTGAATTTACCTTTTTACCCCATTTTGATATTTCAATAATTAATATATAAATTTGAAATTATAATTATTTATGTTTAGGATAAATATGTGTTTAAGATAAATATATTTTTAAGATAATTATCATGAAGTTTATATAGATTTTAATTTATTTTGTTAACTTTATATAAACACAAGTCAAGTCTCATTCTATACAAATTTCATTATTTCTTGAAGCAGAGACCAAGTTAATTCTTCTAATATGATATTCACATATGTGTTTATTTTGTTTTACTTTGAATATGAACACTAATTATCATTCATCGCTTTGGCTTGTTATTCTTCTTTTTAATGTGACATGAAAAACATGAACTCAGATCCAAGTAAATTTGCATGTAATCATCACTACCCTAGTTACTTGCTTATCAAGTTATCTGTTTGGGGGAAAAACTCTTATGGACAGAGAAAGCAGAGGATGAATATTAGAGATGATTGACGATGATAATATTGTAGATGGGTTCAAGAGAGGGAGAGAATCTCATAGTTTCCATCCACATCAATCATTTTCTCAGGAATGAAGACAAGAACCCCGAAGCTAAACCAAAAGTTTCGAAGGATGAACAAAGGGATGATGATGACTAAAACTATTGGTTTTACCAAAAAAAAGGTAGAAATAGCGAACATACATAGTAGATGTTTATATATATATATATATATTATATAGATGGATACGCTTCTTGTATAGTTCATCAAGTTTTTGATCAACTGCATCGTGTACTGCAAGAAAGCTCTAGCCAGCGCTGAATCTAAATGAAAACGAAAAAAGCAGACATGTTTTTTTCTTATTCATGGTTTCACATTCTTAGTTTCACAAACAAACATAGTGGAAGAATAAAAGAGAAGCAGACCTAGACACTGAAATCTGATCATGAATCAACAAACCACTTGAGATGAGAAAAAAAATCTGTAAAACTAAAGAAAGGAAAAAAGATCAGAAATGGAGAGGAAAGGAAAAGGAGACGAGAAGACGAGACGCATCTTGCATTCTTTTATTTTTTTTCAAAATAATAATAATAAATTTAAGATATATTAAAAAGATATGAAAAAGATATTGTGTAGTATATTAAAAGATATTCTCTAACGATTTTTTTTATAATTTTTTGAAAATTGTTTAATAGGAATTGAGAAATATTAAGATTGGGCAATTTGGTAAATTTATATATAAATAAGTGTATTTTTCAAAAAGCTTAAACAAGGGTGCATTTTTCAAATTATATTCTTATTGAAGTGCATTTATCCAAATTTTCCCTTATATAAATGCAAATTAAACATAATATTGTTGGTTTTATAATCACAATGAAATTATCTATATTTTTCTTTAAATTTTAATATATTTTGATAATATTTAGTAAAATTATATATAAAACCATATTTGAATTCTATGAAACATAAAATATACACCAAATAATATAATAAAAAATATGAAAACCTAATTGCTAAATTTAATTAATGAGTATACGATAAAATCAGATATTTTTATTTTATAAATAAAAATATTCAAAATAGAAAAAAAAGTAGAGTTTTCTTGTATATCATAATATCCAAACAAATTGGTGATTATCTGTTACGGTGGAATCATACAAAATAAATAATTTATATTAGCGAAAATGGATTTGCATTGGAAAAAAACGATGGGTTAGAATGGAATCTTTGAGAGAATCCAACTTCTTCTGCCCCACATCGAACACACTTCGTGTCACATCGAATACCTTTGAATTCAAACTCATATTTCAGTCTTTTTCTGGATCAACATTCTTATAGATTCTTTGGTTGTGATTGGTGACTTCTGTATCGCGGAATTCAAAGCGGAATTTAGAAAACCACAGTGCATTCACCAATCAAGAATCTGGTGCATAAAAGCGTTTTTTATTTACTAAAAAAGTTAAATCCGCACACAGTTTCCAAAGCATCTAAATACTTGAGTTTAGTCACACACCTAAAACCATGTGGTCCGGCAAAAAACGCCTTTACACAGTAGTGACTTTTTTTTCTGACTTTTTTTGTTTTAGTTAATATTTTTATTTATAGTATATATGTTAGTGATACGTGGAATAATCTGTATAAGTGTATCACTCTTCATTTTGTTGTATGTGAATTCTGAACCAAAGAGAAATTTGTTTTCTCTCGTACTTATCAAGCAACATACGTATTTTTAAGGTATGATTTGTAGTTTATAGAAATTATATAATATACATTAAATAATGTGATATAATATTGACATAATTAGCGTTAGTAAAATTGGTTCGTAATGATGTTAAATAATTATTGTAAACTGAAGTACTTACGCAGGTGATGAAATCAAATGTGTTAGTTTTTTTTTTTTAACACAATCAAATGTGTTAGTCATATTTATTAATATTAATAATATTTATGACAAGTGATCGGTAACTTTAAGCTATATAAATATTAGTCATTACATAAAATGTAAATTATAGCTATTTCATATATTATTTTAATATATTCTATATTTTATATCATTATTATTTTACTTTAAAAAAATTATCCAATACCGCAAATATATATCGTCACCAATCAAACAATATTCAGCACCGCTTTTTACTGAAAACCGCAGTTGTACCATACCGCCATTTCAATTCCGTACGAACCGCAATTGTGCCGTTCCGTACTTTAATTCTGTACCGCTTTTATTACTAATTCCGCCGTCACCAATCCGAGCCTTTGAAATAATATGAGCATTTAGAGATATCTTTCTCGGGAACACCGATAATTTCCTATCAATTTTGTATTTGTTGAAAGCCAATTCAAATTTTTTTGTTAGATTCTGTTAATATTTTTTATTTTCTCTTGGATTTTATTTTTTAATTATAAAAAATTGTTTTATTAGGAATAGAGAGAACCAGTACTTTTTATGAGTAGCAGCACACTTTGAATTCTAGGTCCATCTTAGGTGCATAATACTTTTAATGGAGTATATTACATACCTTTGTTTTTGCATAATACGCTTAATGTAGTATGATTCTTTCTTTTTTTTGTTACAGGCGTACTGTAGATGATTAGGTCCCATATTGGATACATGTTCCTCTATTTGTTATTCATATTTTAGTGATCTATTTTGTCAAAGCCTCATTGGTCGACAAGATTATAAAAACTGTTTTACATATAGTTAATGTGTGAAAATATATTATTTTATATGAATAAATTCTAAATATAGATTTTGGTAAGACTTTTTAAAAAAAAAATTAGTTTTCTTGAACCACAAAATCTAATCAACTTATATGGGTTAATTATGAGGACAATTTTTTTAGCTTTTCTAATTTCTTTAATTTCTTACTTGAAATTAACTTGTTTTCTTCATAATACAAATATTTGTTTTCCTAATCCATACATATTTTGGATTGGTACAAATTATTTTGCATTTTCATATTATATTAGAGATGTATCACAGTTCTATTTGGAAAGATCATTGGCCAAATTTCCTCAATATCTTTCCGAATAGAGATATGCCACGTTTCTAATATGTAAGGAACAAGTACATCTTGATTAGGATGTGAGAATAATATGCACATATAGCCATCTAAGCGTTCTTATTGTCAATTATCTTTAGGAACTAATCCCATCTCACTGATTAGGAATAAAATATTTTTTATTTTTTATTCTATTTAACAAAATGCTTTTAATTGTCAAGAAGATATTATAAAAAAGAAATAAACACATTAAGAAGACGATGTGCTTATGTTCTAAAATATTCTGTCTTCAAGTTCTAAAATGTAAGCTGCAGTGTCCTTTTTATTAACCCTTAAACGATGATAATGAATTTATGATAAAATGAAACTAAATTTTATAGTATTATCATATTTATACTTATCAAAATTCATTTTTATGCATTGAATATACTGTATTGGGATTTATTTATTTATATGAACTTATTATTAAATTTAGATATATATAAAAAAAAATTAATATTAGCATGGATCATTTTGTTGTAGAGATCTTTTCTCTGTAATTTTAGTTTCTAAATTTTATAATAACTAGAAAGAAATAAATATTATAAGTAAATAAAATTATATACATAAAATCATCATATTCTATATATTCATCATATTCTATATATTCATTTCATGTACTTTCATTTATTATAAATAAATTATAAGTAAATTACAAATTATATATACCTAGATCATCTTAATTAATTAATCTTAATTATAATAATTAATAATTTAATAATTCAATCTATTAATATATAATAGATAATATATCGTCTATGAATTTTGTTAATAGATTATTAAAATTATTTAATTAAATAATTTTAAATATTTTGAGAACTTAAGATAGAAAAGCCGAAATTAGCACACAAATTTGGATGAAACCATATAAAAATACTATTAAAACATCAAATATTATGTTTTTTTGAAAAATATGCACATAATCCATTTTTTATATGCTTGATAAGTAAATTATTATACCTTTGATTTTTACATATCTCGATTTTTAATAATTTTTATAATCACTAAATGCTCCAAATTTAATGTTTTGACATCTTATATTTGGTTATTTTAAAAATATTCTCTTTTATTATATATTTATATATATAATAAAAAGAAGACATTTTTAGCTCTCTATTTATTTAAACAATAATTTTATGTGATGTTTATTTTTATCAAAATAAATCAAAAGTTTTCCAAAGAACTTATTTTCAAATAGCGTATTAATAGTATAATACATAAATAATTGAGAAATAAAACTAAATTAGATAAAACTGTAAAGCTTAGTTTTAGAAATTAATTATGTTTTCAATCCCATTTTAGGCAGAACTGATCAACTAATTCTTTTATTCCAGTTTGATTTATTCAATTAATAAAATTAAACGCAGATATATAGCTCAGAGGCTTAGAAAAAATATCATTTATTTGCATCAAGCATCGTAAGACAAAAATAAATAATTAGCCTACTAAACATCATTAAAATTTTGTCTTTCATATTTTTTTTATGTTTTTCGTATTAATAAAATACTAAAACATTTTATCAATTTTTCTAAAAAATTCACATCTTATGAAAAAATTAATTTATTAATCAAAATGGAATTTGATACATATTTTGTAAATATGTTTTGTTTTCTTGGCAAAACATTTGGCACAACTGTGTATTAAACATATGTTGTTCATCTTTCTTTTTTGCTTCATACATTACTTACAACAAATCTGAGACTATGGATACCTTAGATTCAAAGAATGTTGTTTTGAGTGTATATTAGATTCAAAATTTTGGAATTACAGAGTATTTAATATACAAGACACTGTATACAGAAACAAAAGATATGTAAACTAAAATAACATATGAAAAACTCAAACACTGTAATCAAATTAATATAACTTTATATTACTAACATGTAAATCCCCTGTTTCTTTTATAAATTATTTATAGAATTTTGAATTTAATAACTATATGTATCATGTGCTAATAA
The DNA here is from genome assembly GCF_020379485.1 of Brassica napus. Classification (NCBI taxonomy): domain Eukaryota; kingdom Viridiplantae; phylum Streptophyta; class Magnoliopsida; order Brassicales; family Brassicaceae; genus Brassica; species Brassica napus. The sequence goes on from NW_026014694.1 coordinate 10,622, forward strand.
ATTTAGAGATGTACTTTGAATATTCAAATTTTGGTATTATTAAATTTGAAATGGTTATTTTTAAATAACTCAACCAACACGCTAAATATATCGCTAAATTATATACAGTAAAAATCTATAATTTAATAATATTGGGAGTATAGAACTTTATTAATTTATAGGATTCTTTTTTTTAGATTTATATCTTTTAGAATATATTTTTTCCATAATAAGAAAAAAAAACATTTTATTTCACTGTTTATATATTCATTAAATTTTATACATTCAACTTGCATATCTTTTTATTATATTATTTGATGTATATGAGATATGTATCATGCAATTTAAATGTGTTTTAAATTAGTTCTTAGATATTATCAAAATAATAAGAAATCTTAAGAAAAATAGAAATAAAATCCACTATAACATAAACAAATAATACAATATATCATTTCTACTTATATAAACTATATATATATATATATAATTTATTAATTTATTATTTTAGTGGGATTATTTATTTACATGGGATCTTCAAAAAAAATGTTATCTTTTTATTTTATTGATTTGTGTTATATTTTGCACCGGTCAACCGATAAAATTTATTAATATAGTCGTTATTAATTTATAGATTTGTTACTGTATATAGTTACATGAAAACTCTAGATTTGTAAAATTCAATTAAATAAATCATCTGAACTATGTTATAATCATTCTTTCATTTCAACCCAATTTTTTTTTGAAGTTTAATTTATGATGAAAATCCGGTATCATACTCCAACATTTGCTTGTTAACACCTCATTAGCTCATTTTGATTTAATCATAGCTAGTCAATATATTTTAATTGTTAACTAGCGCGCAGGTTTTGTTCTTGATAATTATATATTTTAACTCATGGAAATCACATAAGTTAAATTGTTTATACTTATTATATTATAGATTTGATGTTATTCATGTTTGACATTGAGATTGTCTTTTTCTTTTCTTGTGCTTTTATTTAATTTATTTGGTAAAATAAACAGTAAAGTGTTAAAGGTTTAAGTATACTTGTGGGTTTTAGTAAATTATATTATAAATATTTTCTTTTAAAGTTGAATATATTGTTCAAAATTTTTATTGAGTTTTTTTAAATAAATACATTATTTAGATAAAAAAAATGAAACCAAGTTACAAAAAGAACATTCAAAAATATGAAGAGAATTAATGTCAAAAATAAAAATAAGAACAGATTTTAAAATTTTTATTTTGCAAACTTAATTTATATTATTAATTGGGCCATTTTTTATGATTTTAAAGTTCGTCCATCATAATTTACAATTACATAGTGGATATGAGCCCATAATTTACAATCACATAGTGGATATAAGCGCATAATTATCAATAAAAACCTTTTCCAATGATCCAAGTCCATATGTTATTTTTCCAAGAAAAAAATAAAAACGCTTTTCCCATCTACCGACTTTTCTTATCCCATCAAAAGTTCTCTATTCTTATCTCTATTCTTATCTCTTTCCCCGCAGCCGACAAAATTCTGACGCATGCTTTCTCACAATTGATCTAAATAAGTTAATGTCTTCACTCTAAGATTATCAGAAGATAGATCTATTGATAACTTCATCTTTTGGCATAAAGGTTCGAGTTTCTTGATTGAGGTTTGCTTGAGGTTTTAGGATAATTAGGTTCTTCTAATCTACATTCTTTGTTTTGATTTTTCAGAGACCAGCTAAGGTATGAAATACCAAGAGCTTTCAATCGGGGATGAATATTTCTTAAAGCATTTTGCATAATTGTAAAAATATAATCTATAACTGAATAGTCATTTATGGATAAAATATTTAAAAGAACTTAAATATATATACAATATATTTGCAGATTTTTAGTTGACGATGCTAACTAATTTTTCGTAAAATTTTAAATTTAGAATCATAATCAGTTATTTACGGATATATATGAATTCATCAAAATTCCTTCTTCTAAATCTAAACAATTACCAAAATAAAATTCACTAAGGTATATACATTGAATAAATAATTGTTAACTGCTTTTGGTCTAACGTAATATTTCATATTGGTTAAGTGGAAATATTTTCTTGGCAGATTAATATAGAAATTACTGGCATACTGGAAATATTTCTTGGCATAATGTAGAACGAAATTAATGGGTTAGCGAAAGTATAAACCTATTGTGTTTAGATCAGTGGCATTAGATTGTAATTATTAAAGAAAATTCAGAATCAAGTTTTATTTGTACTCATGTTTTAATGGATTAGATTAAGAGTATCCAATGTACTCTAGGTGGAACTTGATGTAAATCTGAAATGTTCAAAAAAAAATCTTTTAGAGAATATAAATAGAAAAATATCTCATTAATACTTTTAGAGTCGCGTCCACAAAAGAAAAAAAATCTGTAATGAGATTGTTTTCATAAATGGTCTTGTTTTAAGTTTTTTGACAAAACAAAAAGGACATAAGGAAAATTTCTAAACCATATATGTCTTTTCCAGGGTTTCTATATAAATAGCTTTTAAATGGTTTATAGATTATGCATATTTGATTATTCTTTCATTTGGATTTAAAAATGGCTTCTGGTCGTGATAGCAGCTCAAGTGATGAACAAGAAACTTCTCTGTACACCAGTGATGGGGATAAGAGGATTTACCATCGCCACTCTAATCATCAAATTCAAAAGCTTGAAGCGTAAGATCTTAATTTAGATCACAGTTAGTTTTTAAATGAAAATCTTCTTAATTAATAATTAATGTTTTGTCAATTGATTTAAGGTATTTCAAGGAGTGTCCTCATCCAGACGATTTGCAGCAACTTAAATTGGGCGAAGAACTGAAACTTAAACAAAAACAAATCAAATTTTGGTTTCAAAACAAAAGAACCCAAGCCAAAGTAAAATCTTTCGTAATTAATGTTTATTTCTACATATTATAGTTGCATACATGACATGAACTGGTTTACTTTAACTAAAACTCTGAGAGTAATTTATCAGTCATTATTTATTCGTCGAAATCAAAATATTAGGTGCATAATTAGATTTTTTAGTTAAAACAGCATGTGCATATTAAAAACAAAAAAAAATTGATATGACTTAAATTGTGGTTATTAATATTATTTTTATTTTAAATAAAAAAATAAATTATAGGTTCAAAATGAAAAAGCAGACAATGCATCACTTAGAACAGAGAATATGAAAATACGACGTGAGAACGAAGCAATGCAAGAGGCATTGAACACTGTGACTTGCCCTCCATGTGGTGGCCCTCATCCTGAGCAAGTAGATCGCAAGCTCTATTTCCAAAACCTCAGTGCAAATAACGCATATCTCAGAGAAGAGGTGTGTCATATTTTTCAGTTTCCCTTTTAATTAATATTGTGATTTTCATCAATTGTTCCATTGTTAAATGAATATCTCAATTCTAACACTAGAAAATATTGGTAAATGTTAAAATTTAATATACTTATGGATAGCAATATAAATCTGTGAAAGATACAAAACATGCAAGTCTTTTAATTAAAATGATTTTGTTAGTTGAACGTTTCAGATTTTCAATCTATAGTTTTACTTGTTTTACATGAAATATTTACATATTAGATAAAAAAAAACTAATAAGGATTTTGCAGCGTTTTTCTGTTCACCATTCATTTAATTTATCAAAACTAGCAATAAATGTTTTAAATCATCCATGTGGTTTTTCTCATTTAAATCCGTATAATATCATAATTTTACGCTTAAAAATAATCTATATGATTTATTTATCCATTTAATTTTATAAGTTAAACATATATACAATTTTTTTGATAAAACTGCATAAGCATCAAATAAAAAATACTAAATGATTTTCTTTGTTTTACATGTTTTATATAGAATCAACATCCAATTTAAAAAGCATATATGTCTTTATGTGTATATTTTTCTGAATGGAAAAATAATTTTTATTGTAATTTTCACTAATGTTTAGCGATTAAATTATTTATGAAAATCTAACACAATATTAATGTTAGTCGTACTATAAATATGTAAATTACATCAAATAGTATGATTTGCTTTTAGACTAATAGTTTTTTCAGTTTTCCATGTTTTACATGCAATATATATTGGCAAAAACAATTGAAAACCAATATAAATGATTAAAGTTTGTTTGACTTACGGTTCATTTTACATTAAATATAGTAATACCGTTCATTTAATAAATTAAATATAGTAAAAATATTATAAACACTTTAAAATTAGATGTAAAAGCGTTTATGGAAAATGATGCAACCAGGTTATTTCAAACATCAAATAAAGTAAAATTATTTAAAATGATATGAAAACTTCATTGGTAAAATGATACAAACAAGATTTAATTAAAAGTTATATACTTTAGATATATATATATATATATATATATATATATATATATATATATATATATTACAATGATTTTATTATAACTTTTTCAAGAAATATTTACATATTAGATAAATAAATAAAACTAACAAGGATTTTGCAGGGTTTTTCTGTTCACCATTCGTTTAATTGATCAAATCTAGAAATAAATGATTTAAATTGTTCAAACTTAAACTACAAACTTCAAATCATCCATGTGGTTATTCTCATTTAAATCAGTATAATATCATATTTTACGCTTAAAAATAATCTATATAATTTATTTATCCATTTACTTTTATAAGTTACGCATATATACAATTTTTTAAATTACTAAATGATTTTCTTTGTTTTACATGTTTTATATAAAATCAATGTCCAATTTAAAAAGCATATGTGTCCTTATGCATATATTTTTATGAATCGAAAAATAAATTTTATTGTAGCACAATATTGATTTTAGTCGTACTATAAATATGTAAATTACATCAAATAGTATGATTTTCTTTTAGATTAATATTTTTTTCAGTTTTCAGTTTTCTATGTTTTACATGCAATATATATTGGCAAAGGCGGTTCAAAACCAATATAAATGGTTAGAGTTTGTTTGACTTACTGTTCATTTTATATTAAATATAGTAATATCGTTCATTTAATATATTCAATATAGTAAAATATTATAAATACTTTCAAAATAGTATAAAAGCGTTTATGGAAAAATGATGCAGACAGGTTATTTTAAACATCAAATAAAGTAAAATTATTTAAAATGATATGAAAACTTCAATGGTAAAATGATACAAACAAGATATACTTTAGATATATATTCTATTTACAATAATCTTATTGTAATTTTTTCAAAAAAAATTCACTTTTGTTATTCGGAATTCAAATATTTCGATCCCATAATTCTACATAATACAAATTATATATGACTTAATTCTTTTTTTTTCTTTACATATGATATCTATATGTTATTATTTACGGTAAAATTAATTTTTGATTAAATATATAAGTTTCAATTGAACAACCTTTTCCATAAAAAAGTATTATATTTTTTTTTTAAATGTCTCCTTTTTTAAACATGTCATTTTTAGTATAGATTTTTTCATGGGCATTCTGATACCCGTTTAAATTTGGGTTGATTCTTTTTGGTATCTATTTTTGAATTTTGAAAAGATCACATTTGGACATTATTAAAAATCGGATCGAACTTGAGTCGGGTATTGAAACCTGATTTTTGGGTCGGTTTTGAGTTTGTTCTTCAGATGCAGATATGTTGCAAGCTCTAGATACCCATCTTATTATTCACAACTTAATTGATTGGTTAAAAGATAATCTGATTTGTTTTTTTGCTAATCTGGATTTACAAACTGTCATGTTTTGTTTTAATTTAAAGTGTATCTACATTACTAATGTTTTGTTGATCAAAATATGAATATCAGCGTGACAAACTCTCAATTTTGGTATACAAGACCGAAGGCCATCCAAAACCTATTGTCAATGCTTTAGCCTATCTCCATGGTCCATCATTGCACGCATCGACTTCCAACAACCCACATGTCACATATGGAACCTCTTCCAACCATCTCGTGGAGCCGCCAAGCTTGTTAAGAGAACTATACCTTCGTGAACACATCAGCTTCGCCCAACCGCCTCAGCCGCGACAACTGCAATGTTCCCCGCCACTATCTAATATGGAGAAAGTGATGATGACTGAAGCGATGGTAGCTGCTGTGACGGAGGTTATAACTCTGATTCAAACTGAAGAACCAATGTGGATTAAGTCGTCAATCGATAGTAGGCTCGTAATTGATCAAGAGAACTATGAGAAAAAGTTTACTAAAAATAGCTATTTTAAGACTCGTATTGAGTCTTCCAAGGAAATCGCGGTGATTCCATTGGATGCCAAAAACTTGGTGAACATGCTCTTAGATACGGTACGTAATATCTAAACTTAACCAAAAATGATATTCTTATTTTTTGGTTAAAATTATATTTTTATTTGTTCTATATTTAACTATTCAAAACCATTCTTGATGATTTAAGAAAAGGCTGTTTCCCCAAATTCTTTCTCACGTGACAAATTTTATGGGTCTCAACATTTATTTTTTACTTTAATCAAATAGTTAAGTAAGTATATTTTACTTCTATATTTATAGTAATCAACTCATTAATAATAACTATCTATATTTTTAGATTAATTTGTTTAACATCATATTTATTTCATGGTATTAATATTTTGAATTGATTTATCATCGAAACTTCATTATGTTTTGACGAATTTTTTGCTATTTCTTTTTTTTTGTCCATATCTATATCTTATTTTTTTGATTAATATTGTATTATTTACATTTTTATATTACTTTATCATTTATAACTTTACATATATACATTGTTATATATATTTAAATTAAAATAGATAACTGATGAAGATGTTTACAGATGCCTATATATATTATTTTATGTTATTTTTTTACTATTATAGTTTTTTCTCTTCTTTAAATTTTATGTATATAAAAGTTTTGGATATATTTTTGTTGGTATATTAATTATATTTTAATAAACGTTTTATAGTAAATTTTTACCTTGAACCTCTAAAATGCTAGACACAAAACTTGTAAAATCGTATATGCCATGATTATAAGAAAATCACGGAAACTTATTTCATGAATTTAATTTCAGCTTTAAAAATATAAATTATTGCAGGAGAAATGGGCGAGTCTTTTCTCAACAATTGTGAGCAAAGCTAAAACAATTCGCGTGCTGGAATCCTCGAAATTGGTATGAATCTTATAACATTTTATAATTTTATGTTCAACTCTTAATATATGCATATAATAAGTACTCGGTGAACACACAATAAATGGGCTGATACATTAAATAGATGTATGAGCAACTGCACATACTGTCGCCATTGCTGCCACCAAGAGAGTTTATGATTCTAAGATGTTGCCAACAACTGGAGGAAGGTCTCTGGGTGATTGCTGACGTTTCTTACCATCAAGTAGCCTTTGAGTTTGAGTTTGGGACTCCGGCTTGCTACAAACGTCCTTCCGGTTTTCTCATCCAAGCCATGCCCAATGGTCACTCTAAGGTTTCCTTTCTTCTCCTATGTTTCTCTAATAGAATTTTTATATCATTTATGGATTTACTTATTATAAATAGTTTTAAGGTAGCATCAAGCGAGGTTTTTACATTAAGAAAAAAACTCCCTCCTTTAAATGTTTTAGAAGAAATATTTGTTTCACGAAGATAATTTTCTTATATTTTCTTAAAAATTGTAAATTTAAGAAAATTATTTAAATTTATTAAATTAATATTAATTAAAAATTATTGAAAATTGATAATTATATTATAGAAAACTGTATATTTATTATAGTGATTTAATACGTGAAAATATTAAAAAAAATTATCTTTTAAAAACGAAAGTAGTATTAGATCTGAGTCTATCACATCACTTCAAGTTTGATTAATAGAGTCTAGTAAAATTAGAAAGAAAATATATTTACTTATTTATTTACAAAAATTAGAATGTGTTGTTCATATATAACCTAAAAGCGATTTTTTCGGTTACATGCATAGTCAGAAATTAAAAATAGAATGTGATTTGATCAATTATTTTACAACATACCCCCACTATTTTTATGGAAAACAAGAATAGTGAAAACATGTAAAACATTGCAATTATGTTTTGGCCCATATAGAAACTAAAACTATGTGAAACAAAATGAGCAGGTGACGTGGATGGAGCACGTGGAAGTAAATGATAAAGTGCGGGCACATCGGATTTACAGAGACCTCTTATGCGGCGGCTTTGGCTACGGAGCTCGCCGTTGGACCGCTACTCTTGAGAGAATGTGTGAGAGGCTATCTCTCTACTCTGTCTCTGACTTCCCGACGACTGACGACCCCGGAGGTACTTATATTATATATCAGAATCCCATGCTATATAATATCAATCTGGCCAAATTAATATTTGTGATAGCCATTAGAGCTTGAAAAGAAAAAAACTTTAATATGCAACAACGATGTTGACAAGTGCTAGTTTTAGTAGGTGAAAAATCTTATATATATTTTAGTATTCTAAAAATTGTTATAGACAACATCCAGACGCCTGTTTAGATCATTTTAAAATGATTTTTTTTTCAAAAAATGGTGTACACGAAGTCTAAGCCTCCACTTAAACACTAACTTTTTTATTGAGTGTCTAATTAATATTTTACGGCATCTTCAACAGCTATTTATCCTTTTACTTTTTAAAGATTTTGTATACTAAAAGTTTTTTTTATCTTTTTAAAAAGGTGAATAATACACCTTCAAATATAAATGAATACTATTCAACAATTTAAACACTATTCATTTTTTCATTTTTGTCTCTACAATTATATGTCTCACAATTGCATGATAATTTTTTATATATCATATTTTAGTACTTATTGTTACAGTTTCTTACAACTATTTCAATTAAAAATCATTATTAACATTTTTATACTATTTATAGATATATTTGACTACATATTATTATATATTTTCAAAATAATTTATTTTAATATCTACCAAATAATATGTTTTATTGATTTTTGAAAATTTAATGATTATATTTAATTATTATATTATTGAGGACTAAAATATAATATATTAAAAATTTAAAGAAAATGTATAAAATGTCACCGTTAAAGAACCACTCATTTATCTTTTTATTTTAAGCGTGTCCCTCCTTTAAAAGAAGGGAATTGTTGGAGATCTCTTTATTTTATCTCTGTTTTCTATATAGTTGTGAAAACCATAAATGGAAGAAGGAGACTCATGGATTTAGGAGAAAGAATGTTGAAGAATTTTGCATGGATACTAAATATGCCTGAAAAATCTGATTTTTCGCAACAGTCTGCAACCAACAGCAGCGGAGTTAATATTTCGGTGCGTGTAAACAAAGAAGCCGGCCAACCGGTCGGTCTCATTGTCTGCGCTTGTTCATCTTTATGTCTCCCTCTTGCTCCTCTCCAAGTCTACAACTTCCTTAAAAATCTCGAGGTTCGCCACCAGGTAAAAATATATCAAGCTTAATTGCACAAGTCCATCTCTAATCATCTTTTCTAAACACAATTAATACAAATTTACTGATTTTCACATTGCTGCAAATTAACACGAAATCAAAAATTTTATGTAAAAAAGTGGGACGTTCTCTGCCATGCGAGTCCGGTTACTGAGGTCGCTCGCTTTGTCACTGGAGCAAACAATAAGAACTGTGTGAATATTCTCCAGGTATATTACTCATACTTTCTTATTGTCTTTACAGGATATGCCCACTTTAAAATTAACGTTTTCAATAGAGATGTTATATTAAAATGTAAAAAAGCAATGGATAGTCATTCAAAAAATAAATCAATAGATAGAGTCAAGTTAATATGTTCTCATTTTAGTTGTCTATCAATCGTTGTTTCAGAAAAAAAAAAGTTGTCATCAATCGCAAGTAGATCATCCTCCATAGTCCATAATAAGTATTATATCTTTTCATCGTGTCCACGTCTATATTTTCATGGAAGTATTTACATTACAGTTTGATGTATTTGTGCTATTATTTAGCTTGGCCTTCACTCTCAGTCACAACTCTTGTTCTCTCAAGACTGTTTCTGTTCAGTTACAAAAAAAATAGACTGTTTCTGTTCAGTCTCTGTTTTGTACTCACTCACACTCTCTCTGTTTCTACTTGTGTATATCATCATAACACAAGCACACACCCGTTCTCTTTATTCTCTCACGTTTTTGGTCTTTGCATTAACTTTGATTCTTTTGACCTTAATTGATGTTGGTTTATATGTATATGTTAACTAGCCTTCAAGTGCAGCGGAGGGTGGTGACTTGATGATAATACAAGACAGCTTCATAGATGCATTAGGAGGTATGGTGGTCTACGCTCCAGTGGACCTAAGCACTGCACACGCTGCCGTTTCAGGTAATGTCAATCCTTCTGACATTCCAATCCTCCCATCCGGTTTCGTCATCTCCCGTGACGGCCGTCCCTCCGCAACCGCTGAGCTAGACGGTGGCTGTGACAATTGTAAGACGCTCCTGACGGTGGCTTTCCAGATCCTTGTCACTGGTCCGACTATCTATGAAGAACTCCAAATGGATAAATGGACCACCTCAGTCGATACCTTGATTAGCTCCACTATTACAAAGGTTAAAGCCATGCTTAACTGCCATGATGGACAGTGAGAGCTGTTTCACAGTTCTCAAACTATTTGGTTCTGTTTCTTTTATTTCAAATAATGCTTTGAGTGAGAAGACTATTCTCCGATATGATTCTCTAATGAATCAGACTCGTATACTTTCATTCTTTTGGTTGGTTTTCAAACTTATAATAATTTCTAAGGGAAGGCCCTTAGATAAACAATGTTATGTTTGTTGCCGGTTTGGCTTTGTTTGTTTATGATATCTATACTATATTAAAAGGGATATATGAAGGCTTCTAAGATGTGCCACGTCGGATTAAAAATTCATCCAATCAAAAGGTTATATTTTGACATGTCACGCAGCTGTGTCCATCTGACTCTTCATTCTTCTTCACCATCTCCGTTCTCTAGCAATCACCGTTACTGCGAAACCCTCCTCATCAATCAAAGTTGCTATTTAATCTCTTCTTCATGGTTTTGTTCCATCTCCCGTTGATTCTCCTACGATATAAGCCGCTTCATCTAAACCCTGAATCAAGCCCAAATCGAAAACTATCACTAACGAAGCTACAATTACGACCACATAATCCACCGGTAAGTCTCCTGCCTCCGAAGTTTCGCTCGGACCAAAATCCATTTCTGGGAGGCCAAAAACATTGCAAAAGGTGGGACCTTTATTGGCTTAGAGCTGCTAGGATCAAGCTGGAGGTCGCTTCATAGGGTACCAGCCTAATCAGCACGTAGTACCTTTGTTAGTTTAGAATCTCAAAACACTCTATTGGTTTGTGGGTTTCAGAAAAACTGAGAACTGTTCTTTATATTTGTATGCAGGAGATCGATTTTGAGTTTGAGACTGAATAAAAGAAATATCTTACCAGACAAGGAAATAATTAAGAGGTATATACACAACATCTTAATGAATGTAGCTTTTTGCTAGGAAGCGTATAAGTTGAATATTTTTCTTCCTATTCTGCAGTCATTGAAAGATGAAACTAAAAGACTTAGCTTTCTTCAAGAAAATAAAATGTATATGGCAAATCTTCAAAAGCTCCTGCTAAAAACGAAAAGGTAATTTTTCTCCTTTGCACATGTAATAATTTCAGATACCTTGGCAACGCTGATGCTAGGGTAGGATTTGTATTCTTTAGTCTTTTTTGCTCCTTCACCTGTAATAATTTTAGTTACCTTGGCAACGCAAGACGACCTAATGAATTTATGTTGAACCTGTGAACTATATTTCCTACTTATTATTTCTTTGATTTTAACAGAGAGACAATGTCAGGAACCAAAGGGAGTATCTGGTTTGTTTACTTGCTGATAATCATATAAGGTTGACTCCCAGGCCAGAGTTTCTGAATAAGGTACCTTCGATACTTCCCTGCACTCATCTAGACCCACTGACACTACTGATGAGTAAAACACCACAGCATTGTCCCAATATTCCATCAATAAAAAGATACATATTTATCTGTTAACACTTTTAAGCAATGGAGTTTTGTGTTAATTAATGTATCGATGCAGCTCGACGATAGAGCCGTTGATGCCGTCAAGACAAAGTTCTTTAAGAACTACAAGAACTGGTGCAAATTTTTAGGACGTAAACATAGTTTAAGGTACCAGGCAACATTTTATTTTCACAAATGGCTTGAATGAGACACTTTTTTGAATGATGTTTATACTCTTAATAAAAATTCACTCATTTAATTTATGCGAAGGCTTTCTCAAGGTGCTGAAGATATACAACAGGAGAAGATACTGTATATGGGTTTTTAAATCCTTTTTAGCTGATATGATTAGTCAAACACAAGAATTCATCAATATTTACCTGCTTTTTATTCTCAGATGGCTTATGAACTCCATGGTCTTCTGGCTGGAAATGTCAGCATCGTTACTGGAGAAAATATCAAGCCTTCTTACGGTGGAGATGATGAGGCCTTTCTGCTGAAAAGGTAAATGTTTAAATGATAGGTTTATGACATCTTAATAATCTTGACCTTCTATACTCCATAGTTCTCTTTTCCATGAATTGGAAAGCAAGTAAGAATGCCACTGGCAAGGCCGCTCACTCAGATTGGTCCAACTATGATGATCTGTATGAATATTTTTGGTACGTTAAAACTCAAAGTCTGTAAATTGAATATTTACTTGGTTGGGAAATATTAATTTTTTTTTGTGACATTTGCACATCACTGTTATATAGGTCTCCAGATTGCTTCTATCTCGGCTGGCCAATGCGTGATGATGGAGATCTCTCTCCAGTATCTTCATTACAGCAGCTTTTCTACGCTTCCTCCAGAGTACGTCACCCTCAATGTTGCGACAAAACTTTCCCTGTTTGGAGTTCCTCTGTTTCATCATTTTGTTACTTATCTAGGAAATAACGATTACATTGTTTCTTCCTTCTATTCTAGGTATCTTGGATATTATCTTAAACTTCCCGGGTTTCCACAGATGGAAATTTACTGAAATTTTGAGAAATATTCTCAAGATCGCTGTAAGTCTCGCTTGGTGTGTAGTCTTACCGCTTTGCGATGCCCAGTCCAATTCTTCTGCTCCTGGGATGCTGAAGCAATGGATATCATTCCTTCCACGAGACGTTAAAGGGGTTCCCCCGCTCCATATCTTGGCTGTCGCTCTTTACTTGCTCCCAAATGTACCATGTTCATTTTCCCTATGCTTCGACGCTGGATTGAGAATTCAGACTGGCATATAATTAGATTGCATGTGTGGTGGTCACAGGTATGATGCTGGATTTATAATTCCTTTCTTTTCATCCTGGATGAAAATTATGATTCTGTTTAGTCAGCAAATCCCTTTAGGCATGCTAGAAGAGCTCTGAACTCTGTTATGTCTTATGTTTTATATATTGCAGTGCTAATGGCATAAATTATTTGAGTATTTTCTATATATTTAAATTGCATTGTATGATTGTATCTAGAGGCTATCTCTTGGCTCAGTTTAGCAGCTCAAATATGACTGAATCACCACAAACCTCACCGGCTATTCTTTTTGACGTTTGCAACAAGAGACAAGATTATATATATAAAAGCTCATGCGTCCATGGTTCTTAGTGTCTTTGTCTTTTTTAGTTTCTTTTTTTACTAGGAAACTTCTGATATTTGTATGTATTTGATTCATTCTTCTTAGTGTCTTTGTCTTTTTTAGTTTCTTTTTTTACTAGAGTGTTGTGTTTTGTCTGTCTAAAGACATACTCTCTGGGTTATCTCATAAAACGAAGAGATGTAATAAATTGCTCCTTATCAACTGGACACGCACTGAAAATACTAAAGATTACCCATATTGGGATCTAAACTATTTTTTTCATCCCCGGATGCTGAAGATTACAACGTAGGCCAAATTGGCCTACAAGTCCACGGTGGTGCACCAGGTATGTCCATTCCTTACCTTACTTTACTTTCTCTACCAGTTATGTTTTGGTATTTACGGTTTATTGGATTCGTGTCGGCAGCACGAGGAAAATCTCATCACATTCATGATCCGATGAAAGAGGTTAGGAGGAGATAGTTCCTCCAGGCACAAAGGCTTTTCATGTCATGGCTACTTCCCACACTAAAGTCTGAGCCAACCAAAGCAGTGGAACCAGTACGAGGCCCCAATACCTCTCACGGACACGAAGCTCTGCCTCATCATGCAGGACCCTTAGGTGTGTCGGAAAAATAAGAAAAAGAGGCGTAGGAAAACGTATAACACACACGTGTCTTTACTCTCTCTGACATGAGATGTCACTAGAACATTTGTTCCTGGTGACAACTTAGAGTCAACATCGAGAGAGACAGAGGATTGGAGGAAATGACGGCTGCTCGGGTCTTGGTGGGATCTCGAATTATAGTCCAAAGTCACTTTTCCCACCGGAAAAAGTAATAGCTTTACACCCACGTTTTAGGGTTTTAAATTAGCGTTTCAGTTCTCTGATCCATGTTGTTTCCGTATCTCAGCTGGTGGAGAAATTGGAGCAGCACAGCTCTTGCGAGGAGGAAAGGAACATGTGATGATGTTCAACTAGGCTCCTGGAAGAGAGAGGGGATACAGTCAAGAAGAATGAAGTGAGTGTTTTTTTAGGTGAGTGGCTTTTGTTTTAAAGATAAAAATGTTTTATGGATTTGACCCCACAGATCATACCTTCTTCTGAAACGGAAGTCTCTGCTGGTTGCGGTTAGGGCAAGCTGAACATGCCTTATATGATGCTAACGTCTGCAGAGAACTAAAACCTGATTGGTCTAAAAGATGTTGTTTCCGTGAAGGTGTTGCTCTTTGTTTCCTACAGGTAAAAATCATCTCACTTCTATTACAAAAAGCAGTTGACTTTGAACACTGAAACATTATAATTCACTGAGTTATCAATGATTCTACAGAGATTTGTTGAGGCAGCCAATGCCTTTTTACGAAGGAGTAAAGCAAAGAGATCAGTGATGAGTTCAGGTTTGTTTGAAACCCTCATTATGTTTTGTTTTTTTTTTCCTATCGTTTTTCAAGATACTGTATTTTCTTTCTTCTACAGAGAAGTTGTAGATGCTCAAAAGGAAGTTTCCCGGCAAGGGAAAGATTAAGGCCAAACCATAAGATCTTCTAGAGAAGGCTCTTTTTAGTATATGTATGAAGTTTTGATATTGCTTCTTACCTTGGTCTCTCCCATGACATTGTTGCCTATCTTTACTTACACGTACTAAAAACTTCAGGCATAAAATTTTGTTTGTGCTCTGATTAAAAGGGATATATGAAGGCTTCTAAGATGTGCCACGTCGGATTAAAAATTCATCCAATCAAAAGGTTATATTTTGACATGTCACGCAGCTGTGTCCATCTGACTCTTCATTCTTCTTCACCATCTCCGTTCTCTAGCAATCACCGTTACTGCGAAACCCTCCTCATCAATCAAAGTTGCTATTTAATCTCTTCTTCATGGTTTTGTTCCATCTCCCGTTGATTCTCCTACGATATAAGCCGCTTCATCTAAACCCTGAATCAAGCCCAAATCGAAAACTATCACTAACGAAGCTACAATTACGACCACATAATCCACCGGTAAGTCTCCTGCCTCCGAAGTTTCGCTCGGACCAAAATCCATTTCTGGGAGGCCAAAAACATTGCAAAAGGTGGGACCTTTATTGGCTTAGAGCTGCTAGGATCAAGCTGGAGGTCGCTTCATAGGGTACCAGCCTAATCAGCACGTAGTACCTTTGTTAGTTTAGAATCTCAAAACACTCTATTGGTTTGTGGGTTTCAGAAAAACTGAGAACTGTTCTTTATATTTGTATGCAGGAGATCGATTTTGAGTTTGAGACTGAATAAAAGAAATATCTTACCAGACAAGGAAATAATTAAGAGGTATATACACAACATCTTAATGAATGTAGCTTTTTGCTAGGAAGCGTATAAGTTGAATATTTTTCTTCCTATTCTGCAGTCATTGAAAGATGAAACTAAAAGACTTAGCTTTCTTCAAGAAAATAAAATGTATATGGCAAATCTTCAAAAGCTCCTGCTAAAAACGAAAAGGTAATTTTTCTCCTTTGCACATGTAATAATTTCAGATACCTTGGCAACGCTGATGCTAGGGTAGGATTTGTATTCTTTAGTCTTTTTTGCTCCTTCACCTGTAATAATTTTAGTTACCTTGGCAACGCAAGACGACCTAATGAATTTATGTTGAACCTGTGAACTATATTTCCTACTTATTATTTCTTTGATTTTAACAGAGAGACAATGTCAGGAACCAAAGGGAGTATCTGGTTTGTTTACTTGCTGATAATCATATAAGGTTGACTCCCAGGCCAGAGTTTCTGAATAAGGTACCTTCGATACTTCCCTGCACTCATCTAGACCCACTGACACTACTGATGAGTAAAACACCACAGCATTGTCCCAATATTCCATCAATAAAAAGATACATATTTATCTGTTAACACTTTTAAGCAATGGAGTTTTGTGTTAATTAATGTATCGATGCAGCTCGACGATAGAGCCGTTGATGCCGTCAAGACAAAGTTCTTTAAGAACTACAAGAACTGGTGCAAATTTTTAGGACGTAAACATAGTTTAAGGTACCAGGCAACATTTTATTTTCACAAATGGCTTGAATGAGACACTTTTTTGAATGATGTTTATACTCTTAATAAAAATTCACTCATTTAATTTATGCGAAGGCTTTCTCAAGGTGCTGAAGATATACAACAGGAGAAGATACTGTATATGGGTTTTTAAATCCTTTTTAGCTGATATGATTAGTCAAACACAAGAATTCATCAATATTTACCTGCTTTTTATTCTCAGATGGCTTATGAACTCCATGGTCTTCTGGCTGGAAATGTCAGCATCGTTACTGGAGAAAATATCAAGCCTTCTTACGGTGGAGATGATGAGGCCTTTCTGCTGAAAAGGTAAATGTTTAAATGATAGGTTTATGACATCTTAATAATCTTGACCTTCTATACTCCATAGTTCTCTTTTCCATGAATTGGAAAGCAAGTAAGAATGCCACTGGCAAGGCCGCTCACTCAGATTGGTCCAACTATGATGATCTGTATGAATATTTTTGGTACGTTAAAACTCAAAGTCTGTAAATTGAATATTTACTTGGTTGGGAAATATTAATTTTTTTTTGTGACATTTGCACATCACTGTTATATAGGTCTCCAGATTGCTTCTATCTCGGCTGGCCAATGCGTGATGATGGAGATCTCTCTCCAGTATCTTCATTACAGCAGCTTTTCTACGCTTCCTCCAGAGTACGTCACCCTCAATGTTGCGACAAAACTTTCCCTGTTTGGAGTTCCTCTGTTTCATCATTTTGTTACTTATCTAGGAAATAACGATTACATTGTTTCTTCCTTCTATTCTAGGTATCTTGGATATTATCTTAAACTTCCCGGGTTTCCACAGATGGAAATTTACTGAAATTTTGAGAAATATTCTCAAGATCGCTGTAAGTCTCGCTTGGTGTGTAGTCTTACCGCTTTGCGATGCCCAGTCCAATTCTTCTGCTCCTGGGATGCTGAAGCAATGGATATCATTCCTTCCACGAGACGTTAAAGGGGTTCCCCCGCTCCATATCTTGGCTGTCGCTCTTTACTTGCTCCCAAATGTACCATGTTCATTTTCCCTATGCTTCGACGCTGGATTGAGAATTCAGACTGGCATATAATTAGATTGCATGTGTGGTGGTCACAGGTATGATGCTGGATTTATAATTCCTTTCTTTTCATCCTGGATGAAAATTATGATTCTGTTTAGTCAGCAAATCCCTTTAGGCATGCTAGAAGAGCTCTGAACTCTGTTATGTCTTATGTTTTATATATTGCAGTGCTAATGGCATAAATTATTTGAGTATTTTCTATATATTTAAATTGCATTGTATGATTGTATCTAGAGGCTATCTCTTGGCTCAGTTTAGCAGCTCAAATATGACTGAATCACCACAAACCTCACCGGCTATTCTTTTTGACGTTTGCAACAAGAGACAAGATTATATATATAAAAGCTCATGCGTCCATGGTTCTTAGTGTCTTTGTCTTTTTTAGTTTCTTTTTTTACTAGGAAACTTCTGATATTTGTATGTATTTGATTCATTCTTCTTAGTGTCTTTGTCTTTTTTAGTTTCTTTTTTTACTAGAGTGTTGTGTTTTGTCTGTCTAAAGACATACTCTCTGGGTTATCTCATAAAACGAAGAGATGTAATAAATTGCTCCTTATCAACTGGACACGCACTGAAAATACTAAAGATTACCCATATTGGGATCTAAACTATTTTTTTCATCCCCGGATGCTGAAGATTACAACGTAGGCCAAATTGGCCTACAAGTCCACGGTGGTGCACCAGGTATGTCCATTCCTTACCTTACTTTACTTTCTCTACCAGTTATGTTTTGGTATTTACGGTTTATTGGATTCGTGTCGGCAGCACGAGGAAAATCTCATCACATTCATGATCCGATGAAAGAGGTTAGGAGGAGATAGTTCCTCCAGGCACAAAGGCTTTTCATGTCATGGCTACTTCCCACACTAAAGTCTGAGCCAACCAAAGCAGTGGAACCAGTACGAGGCCCCAATACCTCTCATGGACACGAAGCTCTGCCTCATCATGCAGGACCCTTAGGTGTGTCGGAAAAATAAGAAAAAGAGGCGTAGGAAAACGTATAACACACACGTGTCTTTACTCTCTCTGACATGAGATGTCACTAGAACATTTGTTCCTGGTGACAACTTAGAGTCAACATCGAGAGAGACAGAGGATTGGAGGAAATGACGGCTGCTCGGGTCTTGGTGGGATCTCGAATTATAGTCCAAAGTCACTTTTCCCACCGGAAAAAGTAATAGCTTTACACCCACGTTTTAGGGTTTTAAATTAGCGTTTCAGTTCTCTGATCCATGTTGTTTCCGTATCTCAGCTGGTGGAGAAATTGGAGCAGCACAGCTCTTGCGAGGAGGAAAGGAACATGTGATGATGTTCAACTAGGCTCCTGGAAGAGAGAGGGGATACAGTCAAGAAGAATGAAGTGAGTGTTTTTTTAGGTGAGTGGCTTTTGTTTTAAAGATAAAAATGTTTTATGGATTTGACCCCACAGATCATACCTTCTTCTGAAACGGAAGTCTCTGCTGGTTGCGGTTAGGGCAAGCTGAACATGCCTTATATGATGCTAACGTCTGCAGAGAACTAAAACCTGATTGGTCTAAAAGATGTTGTTTCCGTGAAGGTGTTGCTCTTTGTTTCCTACAGGTAAAAATCATCTCACTTCTATTACAAAAAGCAGTTGACTTTGAACACTGAAACATTATAATTCACTGAGTTATCAATGATTCTACAGAGATTTGTTGAGGCAGCCAATGCCTTTTTACGAAGGAGTAAAGCAAAGAGATCAGTGATGAGTTCAGGTTTGTTTGAAACCCTCATTATGTTTTGTTTTTTTTTTCCTATCGTTTTTCAAGATACTGTATTTTCTTTCTTCTACAGAGAAGTTGTAGATGCTCAAAAGGAAGTTTCCCGGCAAGGGAAAGATTAAGGCCAAACCATAAGATCTTCTAGAGAAGGCTCTTTTTAGTATATGTATGAAGTTTTGATATTGCTTCTTACCTTGGTCTCTCCCATGACATTGTTGCCTATCTTTACTTACACGTACTAAAAACTTCAGGCATAAAATTTTGTTTGTGCTCTGATTAAAAGGGATATATGAAGGCTTCTAAGATGTGCCACGTCGGATTAAAAATTCATCCAATCAAAAGGTTATATTTTGACATGTCACGCAGCTGTGTCCATCTGACTCTTCATTCTTCTTCACCATCTCCGTTCTCTAGCAATCACCGTTACTGCGAAACCCTCCTCATCAATCAAAGTTGCTATTTAATCTCTTCTTCATGGTTTTGTTCCATCTCCCGTTGATTCTCCTACGATATAAGCCGCTTCATCTAAACCCTGAATCAAGCCCAAATCGAAAACTATCACTAACGAAGCTACAATTACGACCACATAATCCACCGGTAAGTCTCCTGCCTCCGAAGTTTCGCTCGGACCAAAATCCATTTCTGGGAGGCCAAAAACATTGCAAAAGGTGGGACCTTTATTGGCTTAGAGCTGCTAGGATCAAGCTGGAGGTCGCTTCATAGGGTACCAGCCTAATCAGCACGTAGTACCTTTGTTAGTTTAGAATCTCAAAACACTCTATTGGTTTGTGGGTTTCAGAAAAACTGAGAACTGTTCTTTATATTTGTATGCAGGAGATCGATTTTGAGTTTGAGACTGAATAAAAGAAATATCTTACCAGACAAGGAAATAATTAAGAGGTATATACACAACATCTTAATGAATGTAGCTTTTTGCTAGGAAGCGTATAAGTTGAATATTTTTCTTCCTATTCTGCAGTCATTGAAAGATGAAACTAAAAGACTTAGCTTTCTTCAAGAAAATAAAATGTATATGGCAAATCTTCAAAAGCTCCTGCTAAAAACGAAAAGGTAATTTTTCTCCTTTGCACATGTAATAATTTCAGATACCTTGGCAACGCTGATGCTAGGGTAGGATTTGTATTCTTTAGTCTTTTTTGCTCCTTCACCTGTAATAATTTTAGTTACCTTGGCAACGCAAGACGACCTAATGAATTTATGTTGAACCTGTGAACTATATTTCCTACTTATTATTTCTTTGATTTTAACAGAGAGACAATGTCAGGAACCAAAGGGAGTATCTGGTTTGTTTACTTGCTGATAATCATATAAGGTTGACTCCCAGGCCAGAGTTTCTGAATAAGGTACCTTCGATACTTCCCTGCACTCATCTAGACCCACTGACACTACTGATGAGTAAAACACCACAGCATTGTCCCAATATTCCATCAATAAAAAGATACATATTTATCTGTTAACACTTTTAAGCAATGGAGTTTTGTGTTAATTAATGTATCGATGCAGCTCGACGATAGAGCCGTTGATGCCGTCAAGACAAAGTTCTTTAAGAACTACAAGAACTGGTGCAAATTTTTAGGACGTAAACATAGTTTAAGGTACCAGGCAACATTTTATTTTCACAAATGGCTTGAATGAGACACTTTTTTGAATGATGTTTATACTCTTAATAAAAATTCACTCATTTAATTTATGCGAAGGCTTTCTCAAGGTGCTGAAGATATACAACAGGAGAAGATACTGTATATGGGTTTTTAAATCCTTTTTAGCTGATATGATTAGTCAAACACAAGAATTCATCAATATTTACCTGCTTTTTATTCTCAGATGGCTTATGAACTCCATGGTCTTCTGGCTGGAAATGTCAGCATCGTTACTGGAGAAAATATCAAGCCTTCTTACGGTGGAGATGATGAGGCCTTTCTGCTGAAAAGGTAAATGTTTAAATGATAGGTTTATGACATCTTAATAATCTTGACCTTCTATACTCCATAGTTCTCTTTTCCATGAATTGGAAAGCAAGTAAGAATGCCACTGGCAAGGCCGCTCACTCAGATTGGTCCAACTATGATGATCTGTATGAATATTTTTGGTACGTTAAAACTCAAAGTCTGTAAATTGAATATTTACTTGGTTGGGAAATATTAATTTTTTTTTGTGACATTTGCACATCACTGTTATATAGGTCTCCAGATTGCTTCTATCTCGGCTGGCCAATGCGTGATGATGGAGATCTCTCTCCAGTATCTTCATTACAGCAGCTTTTCTACGCTTCCTCCAGAGTACGTCACCCTCAATGTTGCGACAAAACTTTCCCTGTTTGGAGTTCCTCTGTTTCATCATTTTGTTACTTATCTAGGAAATAACGATTACATTGTTTCTTCCTTCTATTCTAGGTATCTTGGATATTATCTTAAACTTCCCGGGTTTCCACAGATGGAAATTTACTGAAATTTTGAGAAATATTCTCAAGATCGCTGTAAGTCTCGCTTGGTGTGTAGTCTTACCGCTTTGCGATGCCCAGTCCAATTCTTCTGCTCCTGGGATGCTGAAGCAATGGATATCATTCCTTCCACGAGACGTTAAAGGGGTTCCCCCGCTCCATATCTTGGCTGTCGCTCTTTACTTGCTCCCAAATGTACCATGTTCATTTTCCCTATGCTTCGACGCTGGATTGAGAATTCAGACTGGCATATAATTAGATTGCATGTGTGGTGGTCACAGGTATGATGCTGGATTTATAATTCCTTTCTTTTCATCCTGGATGAAAATTATGATTCTGTTTAGTCAGCAAATCCCTTTAGGCATGCTAGAAGAGCTCTGAACTCTGTTATGTCTTATGTTTTATATATTGCAGTGCTAATGGCATAAATTATTTGAGTATTTTCTATATATTTAAATTGCATTGTATGATTGTATCTAGAGGCTATCTCTTGGCTCAGTTTAGCAGCTCAAATATGACTGAATCACCACAAACCTCACCGGCTATTCTTTTTGACGTTTGCAACAAGAGACAAGATTATATATATAAAAGCTCATGCGTCCATGGTTCTTAGTGTCTTTGTCTTTTTTAGTTTCTTTTTTTACTAGGAAACTTCTGATATTTGTATGTATTTGATTCATTCTTCTTAGTGTCTTTGTCTTTTTTAGTTTCTTTTTTTACTAGAGTGTTGTGTTTTGTCTGTCTAAAGACATACTCTCTGGGTTATCTCATAAAACGAAGAGATGTAATAAATTGCTCCTTATCAACTGGACACGCACTGAAAATACTAAAGATTACCCATATTGGGATCTAAACTATTTTTTTCATCCCCGGATGCTGAAGATTACAACGTAGGCCAAATTGGCCTACAAGTCCACGGTGGTGCACCAGGTATGTCCATTCCTTACCTTACTTTACTTTCTCTACCAGTTATGTTTTGGTATTTACGGTTTATTGGATTCGTGTCGGCAGCACGAGGAAAATCTCATCACATTCATGATCCGATGAAAGAGGTTAGGAGGAGATAGTTCCTCCAGGCACAAAGGCTTTTCATGTCATGGCTACTTCCCACACTAAAGTCTGAGCCAACCAAAGCAGTGGAACCAGTACGAGGCCCCAATACCTCTCACGGACACGAAGCTCTGCCTCATCATGCAGGACCCTTAGGTGTGTCGGAAAAATAAGAAAAAGAGGCGTAGGAAAACGTATAACACACACGTGTCTTTACTCTCTCTGACATGAGATGTCACTAGAACATTTGTTCCTGGTGACAACTTAGAGTCAACATCGAGAGAGACAGAGGATTGGAGGAAATGACGGCTGCTCGGGTCTTGGTGGGATCTCGAATTATAGTCCAAAGTCACTTTTCCCACCGGAAAAAGTAATAGCTTTACACCCACGTTTTAGGGTTTTAAATTAGCGTTTCAGTTCTCTGATCCATGTTGTTTCCGTATCTCAGCTGGTGGAGAAATTGGAGCAGCACAGCTCTTGCGAGGAGGAAAGGAACATGTGATGATGTTCAACTAGGCTCCTGGAAGAGAGAGGGGATACAGTCAAGAAGAATGAAGTGAGTGTTTTTTTAGGTGAGTGGCTTTTGTTTTAAAGATAAAAATGTTTTATGGATTTGACCCCACAGATCATACCTTCTTCTGAAACGGAAGTCTCTGCTGGTTGCGGTTAGGGCAAGCTGAACATGCCTTATATGATGCTAACGTCTGCAGAGAACTAAAACCTGATTGGTCTAAAAGATGTTGTTTCCGTGAAGGTGTTGCTCTTTGTTTCCTACAGGTAAAAATCATCTCACTTCTATTACAAAAAGCAGTTGACTTTGAACACTGAAACATTATAATTCACTGAGTTATCAATGATTCTACAGAGATTTGTTGAGGCAGCCAATGCCTTTTTACGAAGGAGTAAAGCAAAGAGATCAGTGATGAGTTCAGGTTTGTTTGAAACCCTCATTATGTTTTGTTTTTTTTTTCCTATCGTTTTTCAAGATACTGTATTTTCTTTCTTCTACAGAGAAGTTGTAGATGCTCAAAAGGAAGTTTCCCGGCAAGGGAAAGATTAAGGCCAAACCATAAGATCTTCTAGAGAAGGCTCTTTTTAGTATATGTATGAAGTTTTGATATTGCTTCTTACCTTGGTCTCTCCCATGACATTGTTGCCTATCTTTACTTACACGTACTAAAAACTTCAGGCATAAAATTTTGTTTGTGCTCTGATTTTGTCATTGTGTTTGGATTTACAATTTTGATTTTTAAAAATTGTAAACAATGATTTTATTTGTTATACTTAACATTTTCTTTTTGCCACCAAAAATCTAATCTACTAAACCGCTTTTATCTTTTGATATCTAATCTATTACTCATATTTGAACAATCTATTGCAATAACTCTCAACGATAGTATGATATTATCTAGACATTTTTATAACATTACATACAGTCCCGTTGTTGCCGACTTTTCTCAAAGATGATGTCCCGTTGTTCCCGACTTTTCTCAACGATGATGTGTAACCATTGTCAGCTATATTTCCCCTTCCAATTAGGCAACATGAAGAAAGGGGGAGAGTTTATGCTGTAGACATGGTTTTGCTTGATCAGAAGGTTTATTTATCTCGAGACTAATATTATGTGTTTCTACAATAAGAGTCAGAGACAAGCAGAAGAGAAGCTCGAGAGATATGTAGTGCTGGTCCAAGCCATATTCCTAAATATAATCTTACAATATACTTAATGATGTAAAGATAACAAACAATATAAAACTGAAATAAAACACCCACTTTACTCATAGAAAGAAGAGTAAAACAAAACAAAAATTAAAATCTAAGTTTCCAAAAGTTTCCTTAAAATTTAAATGCTGTAATCTTAGGTGAATATATAAATTTACAAATTTTAAAGTTTAACAACAATTTCTGACTTATAAACCTATGTTAAGCGGGCAGTTTTTTTTTTTAGGTCTGAGTCTGCAAGAAATTTAATTATAGGACTTATTTGTAAAATAACCAAAAAAGAAAAAATTAGATTTTTAGAGAGGGAAGAGAGAGATAGGAAGAGAATGGAGGAGAGAGGGTAGGATTTTAGTTAGATAGTGAATTATATTTTTTTTGGTGTTATTAAACCCAATTTCCCTTAATTATATATACACTTAAGTTGGTTAACTTTATAAAAAAATTTCTATGAGTTTTTAGTAAGAGTTAATGTTGGCTTATATACTAATAGTTTTTGTTTACAAAATTTTAATTTTTTAAAACCTA
The DNA here is from genome assembly GCF_020379485.1 of Brassica napus. Taxonomy (NCBI): domain Eukaryota; kingdom Viridiplantae; phylum Streptophyta; class Magnoliopsida; order Brassicales; family Brassicaceae; genus Brassica; species Brassica napus. The sequence goes on from NW_026014694.1 coordinate 35,808, forward strand.
TTAGATTTAGTAAATAACACTGAAATATTTTAATGTAATCAAACCTAAAATATTATGAGCAAATATTGCATCATGGACAAAAATGAGCCTTGATCAATAACAAAATCATGAATAGTCTGCTAAATTTTTATATTTCTCAAACATTTATCACAAACACAACCTTAAAAGTCTTTTTCCTCTTCTCTACTCTCACTCGAATACAAATAACTAAGGCAAATTACAAACTGATAAAACTATTCACTTTTACAAAACAAATTGGAGGCGAAACAAAATACTTAGTGAATCTCTCAAATGGTTCCTAACTTTAACAAAGAACCCAGACATGTGAACATAGCCTTGGATGTTATAACTTTTGCATGATCTCAAGACAGAGGAAAAATAATTGTTTACCTAGAACATCCATGGAACACTATCATAGGCAAAAACCCGGACGTAGCCCGGGAAAAAGCTCTAGTTGTTCTAAAGACTATCTAAGCTGTTATTGCTTTCATTTCTTTTTTTTCTCTTTAAAATTATTGCTTTCATTTCAAGTATTTACTCCTATAAAATGTTTCATTTAATAATGCAGTAGGAAATGTACAAATTAATACATGATAAAATAGTAAACATGATAAATTAATAAAAAAAATTATTCTCAAGTTGGACCGATTCAATATATATAATACAAAAATATAAGATAATAACTTTTAGTAAATTCTATGTAAATGTAAGTTCTCATTAAAGACATAAACTAATAATTTTTATATATAAATGTAATTTTAATTATTTTGTATTATTTATATAATACAAAACACTCAAGTATATTTGATAATATTGTATAATTATATCCAAAACCGCATTTAAATTCTATGAAACATATTTCATACACACCAAATATATAACAAAACGATATGAAACTTAAATTTCTAAAAGTTAATTAATGAATATACGTTAAATCAACTACGTTTCTTATTTTATAAAAAATATATTCTAAAATAAAAAAATCTAAAATAATATTTTTATGAATTAGTAACTCTATAAATTAAAAAAAGATTATAGTCCAACATATTTAATTTACTATGTTCTGTGATATTTTATCAATTAACAACGAAGTGTAAATCTTACGTTTCTAAGGCTTCGAATGTTACGAACCGACCCACTCCGCACTGCAGTTAACAATAACAAAAATCTCTACATATATTATATATCTATATATTTTTATAACTGTTAAAATTGCATCAGTTAAACCGCTTGTTCCGCACCGTTCAAACCACAGTTACCATTCAGAGCCTAAGTTGTACTAGGTATGTGTGTGCGAGGATTTTTCATATAAAATATTTTAAATCTTTACAATTAAGTAGAATAGAGTAGTATCATGGAAGAATTATCCGATGCTAGTAGCAGAGAAGAAGGCATGAAAGAATCTAAAGAAAGTAGAACTAGTGGCTAAAGATTAATACAAAAGGACACGTACAGGTTAAAATATCAGCTTCCCCAAAATCTTCATACATCGAAACTCGAATCTACTCGACTTTGGTCGGTAGTGTTCAAACTCATACGATTCCATCCTACAAACACGTGCCCATGTGTATAAGAAACCGCGTCGATGTATTTCTCTTCTTTATCTTTTCCATTAATAATTTACCTAAAACTTAATTATACGTTTACTAATTACATTAAAAGAATATTTATCACGATAATCAACAGCGGATATTTTTGTAATAAATAATAACGCCAAAGACTATCTTTTGTGTGATAAAA
>NW_026014695.1:0-3507 GCF_020379485.1 Brassica napus
TCTAAACAGAACTAGATACGAGATGACAACTCGTATTTACTTCGACCTTACTCGGAAAATCGAAACGAAACATTCATCATATAAATAAACCGCGCTTAGGCGGCAAGGGATTCAAAGCCACCAACGGCCATCCCGGTAATACAAATAACGGCCATCGAGGCTAAGCAAAATCCAAATTCAAAAGGCCACACTCGGCCGAAAACAGATAAAACAGAAGACGAATATATTTCTTCGATAAACGCTCCACCGCTCATAATCCAAAGTCAAAGTCCCCGGACAACGAAGCACCGAACGCATCCGCGGAACGATCCACTTCCCTCCTACCACCATCGGAAACCCGGTCGAAACCTCCTCGGTATCAGGGGAAACCGGGATGGATCCCCGAACCCTTGAACCGCTCGTCGATCGGAGGTATAAGCGCCTCGCATCGTGGGCATATAATTCATCCCACTCTTCATCAAGCTCATTTTTTCTTCCTCGAAACACTAGTCATCGGCTTGCGTCCTCCAAAGACTTCCAACCGAACCGCGGCACTCACACGAAAGTCACCCACCGAGGAAAAGGCATTCTTGAGGTTCCATACTCAACCTGGAATTGAGAGGCACGAGTCTATCATCCCTCGACGATTTTCTTTTGCCCTTCCTTTCCGCTTTGCGGATAGCCCGCGCATGATCGCGAGTAAGTTTGCGCCTCTCGGTCCAACATCTCGCCTTGCACGCGAGCAAGATCCCGCTCCGCTTTCTCCGCTTTGAAGCGGTAAACAATGGCTTCTCTATGACCCCCTCAATGGGCCGAGCCCAGCAAGCTCAGCCATGCAAAATCGATTGACGTGTTATAAACATACATGGGACAATCGCCAAAAAATTCAAAAAAAAAAAAAAAACTACCCCATTGATGATGCGAGATCCTTCCACAACAACTCTCGGCCTCGCCGATTCCTTCGTAGGAGGAGGAGCATCGAAACATGGTGGCAGATCAGCAAAGAAATCATCGAAATCCGGAATAGGGACCTCGCTCGAACCACTCCCATCGCCGTAAGCAAGGTTCGGATCCCATCCTGGAAGCATAGAGTCATCCATCGAAAATTCTATGTCGCCAAGATCGACATCTTTCCCTTCCAAGAGCTCGACTCCGGCACAGCGTGGAGCTTCGACGATTTCTGGTCGTCAGGTTCGGAGTCGCTTCCCGTGTCGCACCAAAGCAGGACCGGGTTGCACGAATCTATCTTGCCTTCCGAACCCTCTTCGGCGTAAAAGAAGTCCAGAAGAAGGGACCTTCCTGAGAAGATCCCTCACCGCAATGATGTCCTCAGGGAACGGAGCAAGAGGGTTGATGAAGGGACGATCATTCGGCACCTCTGGAACAGTGGAATGCAACTCTCTTCGACAGATGCAGCGTCTATAAACGACAAAGAAAAAAACTTTCTTCCACGAGTTGAAGTTCGAAATGAACTTCTTAACCACTGAAATAATTCCCGAGGACCAAACCTATGCTTATCCGTATCCGTGACAAGTTGAAGCCTCAAAAGCGCTTCATAATGATCTACGGAAAGGGAAAGGGCCATGCTCGTAGCTTAGGATCAGGATCCCAATGAGATGCTGAATGGCAAGGGGAGTCAACTAGCTTATCGCAACTTCGAAACGGTCCCAACACTCGGACGAGAATTTCGGGTATTGGGGAACCATAGGCGACAACGCACTACGAACGCCTCATAGCAAGTGAAAGTAACCCTCTGGGGGGGGCTGTTAGCACATTCCCCGCGGCGGGGAACCCGAAACTCCACAGCATCCGGGATATGGTAGAACGATCGCATGATCGCGAGGAACTCGTCGGTACTCCTGCTTGCATCCCTTTCTCTCTCGACTCCACGATGGATCAGAACCGGGAACGACTTCTCCTTGGGAGGGGTCAACGAGCCATAATGAGCAACCCACCATGCCTCGTTCTCGGCAGGATGTACCGAGTGAGGCACGAACTCCATCTTCGGAACAATGAGCTCTTCATAAGCACTCGCGACGAAGACCCTTTTTTCGCGCACATTTTCTTGCTCGACATCTTTACACTTCTCTGAGAAAATAGAGGAAAGGGTGGAGAAAAAGAAGTTTTTCTTAAGAAAGACTTTTAGACAAAAAAGTGAAAAAATTTGTGAAACAAGTTACCTCCCTTCTTATAGGCATGAAGGATTACTATTCAAGCTCGGACTTCGGATATTAATTCCATCCATCACGCCTAACTTGCCAAACATGCCTAACCGCACGCTAGGATCCTACGATGCATGATCCTAACGGCTGGGGGGCTAACTGTTGGGGTCAAAACGGTCGGACGGAATTACCACCCGAAAATCCTCGGAGATCGTATTTCCGAAAGAGATAGTAAAAAAGAGGATTACACTTTAATAAATTTAAAATATAACCAATACGAAGTTTTTTACGAGGAAGTATCCTTTGAAGATTCAAACCGAACAACCAAGCTCGATCACCACGCATACACCGCCGTCCGGTTGCTATACACCCACCAGCACACCCGCTCCAAGCTTGGGTCGCTACGTAGCGACCGCGCCAGCTCGGTCGCTACGTAGCGACCGAGCGGTACGTCCGACCGACGCGTCGTCCGCTCGGTCGCTACGTAGCGACCGAGCTCAAGCTGAAGCTCGGTCGCTACGTAGCGACCGGGCTCGAGCCGAAGTTCGGTCGCTGTGTAGCGATTGAACCTTCCGACATCGATAGACATCAATCCATGCATTCTCGTCAAACCTTCGAATGCTATCTCCCGAAGACCGTAGCAAGCTCAGTCCATGTTTTCCGCTATTCTAATTCATCGATCAAACTTCGCGGATTAGAAACCGCGGAAAAATTCGTAGTAAACGTGTCGAGTCGGAAGACGGCCCAAAGGGACCTAAAACACGACTCGAGGCCCATCCTACGATTTTCCTAACCAAAAGCCCGTAAACCGCAGCACGGTTTACGCTTGGCCCACGAGGAAGGATAAATGTCAAGTTTCCGCGGATAAATACGGAAGTTTGAAGATAATTGGAAGATCGGGAAAAATGGAATATCTCCATTTTTATGCTATGACGGCTTAAGGGCAGAAGAGTAAAAAGCGTAAACCGACCTTGGAGCTAGTATATAAGGAGTCCTAGGCGAGGAGCAGGGGAGAGAACTTTTTCAGAGCAAACTTAGCACTTAGAGCAATTTAGGCAATTTTCCGTTTTTGTTATTTCGAGCTGCGACTCAATTAGGTTTAGCCGTCTTAGGGTTGCTAGAACTAGGAATCTCGCCGACAGCTCTCGAGCCCAGGCTTATACCTTGTTGTAAACGCTCATACGCAGATTCGGAATAAGATCTACTTTGCTCTCTTTTTTCGATTTCTTATTTTATCGTTGTTATTCTCGTGTTCTGATTGCTTGACGTGTGGTAATTAGCAGATATCCGGGTCCTCTGGGAAATTAGGGTTTTCCTAGTTTCCTTATTTAAACGGAAATCGACAGTGCGAATTTCGGTTCCCACA
>NW_026014696.1:0-60371 GCF_020379485.1 Brassica napus
ACGGAACTCACATTTCATCAACCCCGACCATAGTCCATCTCCGAATAGGTCGTGGCCTGATCCTCTCCATTACTAGACTTGATCATTCTCCAACCGTAGGTCAAAACTCCGACTTGGTTGTACTGCGACCATGGTCCTCTCTCCGGACATGGTCAATTTCGGCTCTGCCATCTCGGGCCGGAGCCAAAGAAACGGACTCTAGGACAGCGGAACTGTCCCTGGTTTCCAGTTCAATCATAAATGGATCGACCTATCAGGGGGGACACCCTGTAGCGAACAGAACACATCTGGAACTCTCGGACACCAAACGAATCCTCAGAAAGGTCTTCAGACAGACAGAACTGCCAGGCTCTGTAGTTGTAATGTAGCCAAAAACGACTGACAATCCTGTTCCAAGCATCCGAATCGCTCGAACTGCTGAAACCACTACTTTCTCTGAGGACGGACACAGACATTGGTACTGGATCGGATGAAGCCCAGTCTCCAATTGCACACGACCTTATGTGGCAATCGAGAGTGGCCCGCTACTTCTTTCCCAACCAGTCCATACCTAGGATCATCGCGTGATTCTTTAGGTGGACACAGACAGATTCATAGGAATACCTTTCCCTGAATTGGACACTGGGAATTTTAACATGAGACCTAATGAGTTCCTGGCTTGCCCTCCGGCCGCCCTCACTATCCCGAAATAATCACACCAGCGTCCAGACAGAACAGACCCTTTCCGACCAGTCCCGGACTCACAAAACCTATGTGTAGCCTCTGCGTCGGAAATTACGTGGGTTTTTACACCACCAATCATGAGGGTTCCTATCAGAGACCCCATCAGAATCCCCTAGACAATTATAGGTTCCAGACCAAGCATTACTACTTGAATGTAAAAAGATAAATTTAGAGATTGCCAGAGATCGAATCAAAAGATCCGAAAGCTCCGTCATCTCGTGACAGTTCATACACCCTTGGTGTTGTGGTTGGTTTGCCTTGGGACGCCTTGCCTGTGTCTCCACGGCCCTTCCCCTGACTTCCTTGCAGCTTGGGACACTCCGATTGGAAATGTCCTTGCTGGCCACAATGGAAACAAGTCATCTGGCCGCTTCTACCAGACGGTTTCTGTCGAGGACAGTTCTGAACCCCATGGTCCATGCTGCCCCACAACGACACAAGCCCCCTTGGCCTTCCAGCACTCACCGTATGGTTCCGTCCACATTTGGAACACGCAGGTTGGCAACCAGAGGTCTTACCTCCTTCCACCTGGTCCCATTTTCTCTTTTTATCATTAGTCTTGCCCGATGGGCCAGACTGTGGCTTAGCCTTAAGCTTAGCTTCTTCAGCCAAGTTAGACTCCAACAAAGCCACCCCCGTTTCACTTCCAGTGGGTACCTAGATGAGTAGCATTTCGTTTAATCACACATTTGGAAAATGTCCCATACCATTCTCCAAAGCGTCTTACTATTGCGAATGCTGACACCATTCACAACAGAAATTAATATACCTCAATCCCCATCATACTAAGATACTTAACATCATGTTCTTCCAATGATTGGAACGAACACCCTGAGTTTCCTCAATTCTTTCTTTGGACGGATTCAGATGGAATTGATTCATTCCATCCAACTAGATCTAAGGAAACCTACCTTGACCTATACCGAGTCCTAGCTGATCCATCTGATCACAAGTCGACTCGTGTACTGGTCATGTAGTGTCTCCTTTGAGTCAGATTTAACATTGCATATGCTTTACTTATTATGAACGGCCATCAAGGGATAACACTTAACTTCAGTAGAGTGCTGCACGTTTATTTCAACCTAAGCCACTCTCTGGTCCATGTTACTTCCCTTGTCCAGGTAATCCATAAACAAGTTTGCATTGCTTCCATCCCTTCCAACCCGTCTATTACTTCTAAATACTAGATCGACCAACCTTTCTGTTTTTAGGTCTTGCCCTTGGAAATGTATCTTGGCTAAGCCGGTTCATCTTAGAATTCGCTAATTCACAAGCATGATACCCTAGCTTACCTCAACTCTTTCTTGGCTCACCCCAACTAAGGTTCATAGTCATCATAGTTTTGGAAATAATTTCGGTATGGAATGCATCATCATAGAGCGTTTTCCTAACAGGATCAAGCATGCTCTGATACCAACTTGTAAGACCCGATCCCGGCCGCCTAGGCCGCGGTCGATGCCTCACGTCGCTCGGTCCACTTCCTGGCCGAACCTCTTAATTTCTGCCCTTTATTTATAATATCGCCTAAAGGCGAGGGCTAACTTAGACCTTAGCTAAAGACTTACCTAGTCATTAATAGCCTAGATCCTTTCAACAGATACGCAGCGGATATTCCTCAGTTAACCATTGGTCTAAAACCAATCTAACACTTGTCTGGTCGAATCACCTTAGCCTTGGTCAGTTTACACTCACTACCAATTAGCTTAAAGGTCAATCCTAAACCCAAACCAAGCCATACGATTCTGAGGTTCCATTCCCCTAACCATTCTATCTAGATCTACATAAGTAAATGCTAGATCATACCTTTGCCACATCTATGGAGCTTATTAGCTCATCGGTCCTCCATTGACTCGAATTGCTCTTGCTTAACAGCTGGACCATGATCACTCAATGATCTTACTTATGGTCCTTATCTTGACTCCTGCATCAAACAGCTCCCCTAGGTACTTAGTCATTCAACCAACCATCCCCACAGACATAAGTAACCTTTGAGAAGTCTTTGAAAGGATAAGGGTTGCATCTGGCCTTTCTCGGCTCATGCACAATCCAAAATCCTTTTACCTTATAGGCAATAGTACCAAGTCCATCTTCTGGACTGACAAAGCTCATTAGATCCTAAGTCAATCAACCAACCATCCTCACATGACTTGGAACTGATGAGTCATCATCTGGCCGACCGGCCTTGGGACTTAACCAGACAACATATATGATTTGTTCATACCAGCCGATGCATTCAGTAATCAGGTTAGGACCGACACCTTGAACCATCATTCAGAGGTCAGGTTGTCCATACTCAACATGATCAGATCTTACACGGCCTTCCTTGAACAATCACACTTAGGCTCAGTATCTATGGTCTACGACACATAGTACTAGCCACACACTTCGTCATGACTCTTAGCCAATCTCGAAGCTATCAACACCAAGGTTGATATCTAGAAGCATCACATCATACTCTTACTCCAGCATCGTGACTATCCATACTAGTGTTCGCCATCGAACCATCGTCATGAAACATGATCCGACCACTAGACTTGATAAGCCATTGTCCACTTAGCATGTACTGATATAACTGGCCTTCCATTGCCATCATGTGGGTCTACCCCCTACATAAGGCATATGGCGCCTATCCTACTCACCAACCCGAGGTTGATTGTAAGATATCCCACTTAGCCTTTGCGGCTAGAACCATCCAACCATAGCCGGATTGTCCATTGTCCCGTCTAACCGTCTGGTTAAGATCTAGGTGCGATCGGCAAGTTATAAGTCCGGCCCAAAGGCTCACGGTCCTTCTTACCTGATCCAACCCAAAGCCTGGATCTATACCACCGAGTAAGGCCCAAGCCCAACCGGATTGCCTTGCAACCGATCAGACCTTGCGACACAACACTCCGGTTAAACTAACCGTCCGTCCGTTCGACGATGCAGCCGCGGACTGTCCACTTGGTTCGGCCTAAGCCTTGAACCAATGGCACCGTTTGGAACTCACACCCTTGGGAACTAGTACCATTTAGAAACCGTGCCTCTTGACAACTCATGACCCTTGGCATCTCGCACCCATTCAGATGCTCCAACCGTTCGACCTAACCGTCCGTAGGGACTGTCTGGTCCGTACGTGTGTCCGGCCTATGGCCAAAGGACCACGCCTTAACCTACACAAGTCATGAACCATTGTGACTGTTCAGGGAAGGGTTGCAACCGTTCAGAACAGAACAGAACCGCCCCTATCCAATCGGATCACCTGAGGCCGTTTAGACCATGCGCGCGCCTAACTCGTCGGTTGTGGACCGCGACCGCATTACTCAACCAGAACCACGGTTTATAACCAATCCCAACACATCAACAAGACCACGCAATGTACAGAAGGAGTAGAAGAAGAATTGGATGAAAAGATGAGAAGAATAGGACACAATCCAAACGCCCATGGCTAGACCGGTTCGGACTGTCCGATTGTCTTAGCCGATGAGTCGGTGGTTACCCCACTGACCCTATCTGACTGAACCACGGCTTTGGAGTCCTTCTCCAGACCATTCTCTATGCCTTGGGTATTCATAACCACACGGTCTCCTCTCTCCTAAACCATTCTCCTTGCCGGAGACACAAAACCACCACGACTGGCTCTTTTCGGCCGATCTCTGGCCGGGACTCTCTCTCTCTCTCTCTCGTTTTTTCTCTAAGAATTTTACTCTGGAATTGGATAATGAAATCACAGGAGAGACCCCATATTTATAGAAACGAGGGGGTAAGTCTTGCCCCACGAACAGGCACGACTTGCTAGCGAATGGGCACCATCGGCCAAGGGTTGTCCCCTTTCGGCCACTTGCATCCTTTCGCCTTTTATGATTGGGTTTGGGGTGGGTCATAAGCTTAACCCACGCCCCAAGACTCCTGGACTTAGCCCACGGCCTTGTCCAAGGACCCAACAGCCCAATCGCCTCATGGCGGACCTCACAGCCCGCCACTGACCCAGACCCGGACCATCGGCCTAAAACCCGAACAGTCCGTCTATCTGAGATGAGCTGACTCCCAGCTGCCTCAGCTGAGTGAGCTAGTAGTCCAGCTAGTGGAGCTGACTTAGTAGTGGCTGAGCTGGAGTGAACACAACCTAGCTTCGTTAAGCTGGTCGAGCTACTTCTCTATCTCGTCCAGCTACCGTCTTACTGTCTTAGCCGTCTCTTTGCTCTTATAAGGTTAAGTCAAAGTTTCCTTATGTCTTTAACCTTCTTTCTTGACCATGGAACGCTTGCCTGATGTCCTAAGACTGGCTGGTACGTTTCCTCGAACCATGGCCGTCCCGACAATCCTTTCCAGGATTGGGGGCGTGACAGCCACAGACGTCCTGTGTGTGCTGACGGAGACACACGGACACACACTGACACACACGTACAGCCATGGATGTCTTGTGTGTGCTGATGGACAGCCACAGACGTCCTGTGTGTACTGAACAGACAGCCCACATGGCCAAAATCACCTGAACAGTCCACGGGAAAGGCCAGCGTGCTGAGTCCAAACGACCAGCGTGCTGATATGTGTACTGATGAACAGCCACAGACGTCCTGTGTGTGCTGACGGAGACACACGGACACACTGACACACACGGACAGCCATGGATGTCTTGTGTGTGCTGATGGACAGCCACAGACGTCCTGTGTGTACTGAACATACAGCCCCATGGGCCAAAATCACCCGAACAGTCCACGGGAAGGGCCAGCGTGCTGAGTCCAAATACCAGCGTGCTGATATGTGTACTGATGGACAGCCACGGACGTCCTGTGTGTGCTGACGGACAAGCACATACAGCCACGGACAGCCACGGACTACTTGTGTGTGCTGACGGACACCCACGAACGTCCTGTGTGTGCTGGCGGACACCCACGGACATCCTGTGTGTACTGAACAGACTGCCTATGTGTGCTGACGGAAACACACGGACACCACGGACAGCCACGGACGTCTTATGTGTGCTGACAGACAGCCACGGACATCCTGTGTGTGCTGGCGGACACCCACGGACGTCCTGTGTGTACTGAACAAACAGCCCACGTGGGCCAAAATCACCCAAACAGTTCACGGGATGGGCCAGCGTGCTGAGTCCAAGGACCAACGTGCTGATATGTGTACTGATGGACAGCCACGGACGTCCTGTGTGTGCTGACGTCAGCACACACGGACACACACGGACAGCCACAGACGTCCTATGTGTGCTGACAGACACACACGAACGTCCGTGTGTGCTGACGGACAGCCACGGACATCCTGTGTGTACTGAACAGACAGCCCACATGGCCCAAAATCACCCGAACAGTCCACGGGAAGGGTCAGCGTGCTGAGTTCAAGGACCAACGTGCTGATATGTCTACTGATGGACAGCCACGGACGTCCTGTGTGTGCTGACGGACACACACGGACAGCCACGGACGACCTGTGTCTGCTGACGGACACACACAGACGTCCTGTGTGTGCTGACGGACACCCACAGATGTCCTGTGTGTGCTGACGGACACCCACGAACGTCCTGTGTGTTCTGGTGGACACCCACGGACGTCCTGTGTGTTCTGGCGGACACCCACGGACGTCCTGTGTGTACTGAACAGACAGCCCACGTGGGCCAAAATCACCCAAACAGTCCACGGGAAGGCCCAGCGTGCTGATTCCAAGGACCAACGTGCTGATATGTGTACTGATGGACAGCCACAGACGTCTTGTGTGTGCTGACGGACACACACGGACAGCCAAGGACGTCATTTATGTGCTGACGGACACACACGAACGTCATGTGTGTGCTGACGGACACCCACGGACGTCCTGTGTGTACTGAACAGACATCCCACGTTGACCAAAATCACCCAAAAGTCCATGGGAAGGGCCAGTGTGCTGAGTCCAAGGACAGCGTGCTGATATGTGTACTGATTGACAGCCAGGAACGTCCTGTGAGTGTTGATGGAAAAACACGGACACACACGAACAGCCACGGACGTCCTGTGTGTGCTGGCTGACACCCACGGACGTTCTGTGTGTACTGAACAGACAGCCCACGTGAGCCAAAATCACCCGAACAGTCCACGGGAAGGGCCAGCGTGCTGAGTCTAAGGACCAGCGTTGTCATGTCCCTGATTCTAGATAGAGCCTTCGGGCACAGCCATGGTACGGGGAGACGTGCTAGTCAGGTCGTAAGACCTAAAGACAAGCGTATCATGGCTGGAATGGATGGTTAAGTGCATCAGTATGCTGAGACTTGACCAGAATCGGATGGAGACAAGGAAATAAGAGCTGGATGAGTTCTAAGGCAGCTGGACGATGATGGGAAGCAGCTCAGTCAGCTAGGACAAGCTTAGTGTAGCTCACACTAGCTTGGGTCAGCTCCAGTAGCTGGATCACTAGCTCCCTCAGCTGGGGAAGCTGGCACTCAGCTCAACTCAGCTGGGTGGAGTGTTATGGTCCGGGCCAGTGTTGCCGGTCCATGGGCGGTCAAGGGTCCGGCTGGGTGGTGGCTGAACCACTAAGGGCCTATGGGTCTTTATTGGGTCCGTGGGTCTTGGTGGATGTACTTGGGATGCAGATTGAGGCATTGGGCCTATTTCCAGACAGCCCACACGCCAAAGGGAGCAGTTGGACGGTTGATGGGCGAAAAGGTGGGAATTGGGCAGTTTGTGTCTTTTCCCTTCCAACCGGTTGCAACTGTCCGCCCAGGCAGTTATTGGCCGACCTTTCTCTATAAATACAGACACTTGGGTGTCGAAAATGGCATCAAATTCCTTAGGGAAAACTCTGCCAAAATCGTGACAGAAAGAAAGAGAGAAAGAGAGAAGAAGGCCGGCCAAACCGAGACTGTGGGTGGTGGTGATCGGACTCCGACCAGAAGTTGGTCTGTGGGAAGAGGAGAGCATTTGGTGATGGCAACCAGAGGCAAGGAGAAGGATCTGGAGAAGGGCTTGAGCACTCCTGAGCGCACGCCCAAGGTGAGTGGGATGGACCGAACCATCCTACCATGGCCGCGGTGGAATTCCGTGTAGGCTGTGGTCGGATTGGTTGGACCAGACCCATCTCTTCCTTTTCCCTTACTATTCTACTTCATCTCTTCTATGTTCTGAATGTGTTGGATGATTCAGACACGTTCTGACTGAGCCATGGTCTTGGTCGGTACCCAGAAACCCTCCATGGCCTTGGTTGGGCTGGTGTGTTGAGATCTCATAGTTCCTGAAGGGATTATTGGGATCCGACCATGGATTGTTCTTAGTGATGATTTATCATGAATTATCATGGTTTCTAATTGGATTTATCAGTCCGATTTGATGGTGGTCAGTTATGGCCGGTTTAGTGGAATTTGGCCGAGTTCTAGGTGAAGGAGGCCGGTTCTGTCTAATCTGATTGTGGATTCTTCTTAGTTGGGAATTATCAGTAATTGTCATGAATTTTATTTAGTTTTTGGAGATGTATTAAAAATGGCCAGAAATGGGATTTAGCCTTGGTCGTTTGTGGTTCAGTGTGATTGATGGGTTAGATCACATTGGATCAGTCTGGCCGTGTGTTAAATGGTTGTTTGGGATGTCTTAGTTGATGTCCTGAGTATGGCCGAGTGCTTTGTTGACTGATCGGTTAGCTTAGAGAACTTAGTTTAAGGGAACCAAACCATGCAATGTTAGATGAGCTTACTAGGGTATCGGTTTGTTATGTACTTATGTTGTTGTGTTGTGTGTGTGTTGTGGTTTCAGGATCGGACCAGGACCGTGGCAAGGCCAAGGAACCGTGAGGACTTAGCTGTGGATGGATGTGTGGGTTATGGGATAGTATTGTATTATGACTTATGACTTAGCCTATTGTGCAACTGACTGATTGTATGGATCACATGTTTATATTTATACAATGAATGTTTTCTCTTGTCTATCTGGTCGTGCATTGATTGAATGAACCTCAAGATTTCGAAAATGACTTAGTGAATATGGAACTTTAAAACTGATGGAACTTAGAAACATGGTTTAGGTAAGGCACGGACCTAGTGGGACCTAAGGGTCAGGTTCGGGTCTTACAAGTTGGTATCAGAGCGGAGTTGATTCTAGGATTTGTTTGGGTTTGGGTTAGTCACCACACATCCGGCTGGTTCTCATGGTAAGGTCTGGTCGTTTTGCTTAGCCTTAGGGATTGTTGTGATTTATTTTGTTATATCATGTGAGCTGACATGATTGTTTACATGTGTTGAATCCCAAGGGTGGAAAAAGCAAGTCCAGATCTCGGAAGGGTAAGGATGGAGCTGGGGCATCCGGTCCAGTGGGTGCAGATGATGTGAATCTGGCCGCAACATTGCCAATCCAAGCGGATGGGGTTAATGTTGGGACTGGATTGCCTTCGGTTCAGCTCAACCCTACTGAGGTTCGTGTGGATGGAGCTGAGTTCCAGCTGGAACATGAGCCAGAACGAGCTGATGGAGCTAATGGAGCTGATGGGAATGGACGGCAGCAACAGGATGGGCTGGAAGGTGAAGGCGAATCTTCACAGACTGGCCGTCTTGGTGACCGTAATGGGGCTGCGGACGGCAGGGCAGCTGGTCCGGTGAACCAGGCTGCGGAACCATCCATGCATGAGGTTCTGGAGGTCATGAGAGCTATGAGTACTCAAATGTTGGCTTTGACTCAGGCGTTTACACCTTTGGGTCAGGACATACCGACTCATACTGCTATTCCTATAAGGAACCAGCAGGCTGGCCGAGCAGCAGCAGCTCCGGTAGCTGGTGGAGCAGCTCCGGTTCATGGGGAACAGGAAGCTGAGGTGATTGAGATTGACCCCCCAGCTAGGGCGACCAGGAAGGTGGATTACTTGAAGGTGCTGGAGCACATCACTCGTATGGGCACTAAACACTTTGCTGGAAGTGTTGACCCTCTTGAGGCGGATGAGTGGAGGAGCAGGTTGGCTCGTAACTTCAGCTCAAGCCGCTGCCCAGAGGACTACCAGAAGGACATTGCGGTTCACTTCTTGGAGGGAGATGCCCACAACTGGTGGTTGGCTCTTGACAAGCGCACCAATGGTACCATAGAGCGCTTTGAGGACTTTGAGGTTGAGTTCAACCACAAGTACTTCCCAGCTGAGGCATGGGACCGTTTGGAAGCTAAGTTCCTGGACTTGGTTCAGGGACGCAGGACGGTACGTGAGTACGAAGAAGAGTTCAACCGACTCAGGCGCTATGTGGGTAAGGAGTTGGAGGACGAGGCAGTTCAGGTTCGCCGGTTCATCAGAGGCCTTAGGGCTGAACTCCGGACCTATTGCTCAGTCCGTACCTTCTCCACTGTGTCTGAGCTGGTTGAGAGGATGGCCTTGCTTGAGGTCAACCTTGCGGATGAGCATAAGCAGAAGGTCAAAAGTGTGGTGGTGGCTTCAAGCCAGAGTGGTGACCGGAAGAGGAAAAGGGACCAGGCTGAAGAGGGTAAAACCTCAAGTGGTAGGCCTGTGTGTCCCAAGTGTGGCCGACACCATGGAGGTGAATGTTGGAGAGCAATGGGAGCTTGTCTTCGATGTGGTAAGATGGATCACTCAGCTCGGGACTGTCCTAGACAGGAGCAAGGAGCTGGTGGTGATACCAGGACTTGCCACTACTGTGGAAGAAGGGACATCTCCGTAAGGATTGTCCCAAGTTAGCAGCCGGGTCGAGCAAGGGCCGTGGTGAGGGCAACAAGCCAGACCAGAACCGCGGTCAGACCTCTGCACCCCGCGTCTATGAGCTGTCCAAGGATGAGGACAAGGCTGGACCATTCCTCGCGATCACTGGTAATGTGTCTGATCTTATTCTTTCCAATTCAGTAGAATTGCATGGTATGGAACCTAGGACGGTTAGATACTTAGTTTGGGTCATGTGTAGGGAC
The DNA here is from genome assembly GCF_020379485.1 of Brassica napus. Classification (NCBI taxonomy): domain Eukaryota; kingdom Viridiplantae; phylum Streptophyta; class Magnoliopsida; order Brassicales; family Brassicaceae; genus Brassica; species Brassica napus. The sequence goes on from NW_026014696.1 coordinate 10,575, forward strand.
CCTAAGTATTGGTGGTGTGGAAACACATGTACTTTTCGATACTGGAGCTACACATAGTTTTGTGAGTCCAGGGATGCTCGGAAAGGGGTTGTTCCAGTTGGGAACGGGGGATTGTCCTGGGGTAGTGAATGCGGCCGGTGGGCAAGTGATGCATTCGCTAGGGGTGATTCAGGACGTCCCAGTAATGATCCAGGACAGGGTCATGCCTGTGGATCTTGTGGTAGTCCACCTAAAGAATCACGAGGTGATCTTGGGTATGGACTGGCTTGGAAAGTATCGGGCCACTCTTGACTGTCACCGGGGGCGTGTGCTTTTTGAGAGTGGGTGTGGGGCTCCGATCAGGTTCCAAGGTATACGTCCGATCTCTGGATGCTTGGTGGTGTCAGCTATCCATGTTGAGAGGATGCTGAGGAAGGGTTGTGAGGCTTATCTGGCCACAATCGCCACTAAGGAGGTCGTAGGGGGTGGTGACCCGGAGGGAATACCGCTGGTTGGTGAGTTCCAGGATGTGTTTAGGGCGCTACAGGGCATTCCCCCTGATAGGTTGGATCCATTCATAATAGAACTCGAACCAGGGACGGCCCCATTATCCAAAAGTCCCTACAGAATGGCTCCTGCCGAGATGGCCGAGCTTAAGAAGCAACTTGAAGAGTTGCTGGATAAGGGTTTCATACGGCCTAGTGTGTCACCCTGGGGAGCACCAGTCCTCTTTGTGAAGAAGAAGGATGGTAGCTTCAGATTGTGTATTGACTATCGAGGGTTAAACCGGGTGACTGTGAAGAACAAGTACCCATTGCCTCGGATAGATGAGTTGTTGGATCAGCTCAAGGGTGCAAAATGGTTTTCTAAAATCGATTTGGCTTCAGGGTATCATCAGATTCCCATTGAACCAAATGATGTAAGGAAGACAGCCTTCCGAACCAGGTATGGCCACTATGAGTTTGTGGTCATGCCATTTGGATTAACCAATGCACCAGCAGCTTTCATGAAGATGATGAACAGCATATTCAGGGATTTCCTGGATGAGTTTGTAATCATCTTCATTGATGATATCTTGGTCTACTCCAAGACCAAAGAGGATCATGAGAGACATCTAAGAGCAGTGTTGGGACGATTGAGGGAACAACAGCTCTATGCCAAATTGAGCAAGTGCAGTTTTTGGCAAAGAAGTGTTGGGTTCCTGGGTCACATTGTATCCGACCAAGGTGTCTCCGTGGACCCGGAAAAGATTAAGGCCATACAAGAATGGCCTAGACCTAAGAGTGCAACTGAAGTCAGGAGCTTTCTAGGTCTGGCCGGTTATTACAGGAAGTTTGTCAAGGGGTTTGCCAGCTTGGCTCAACCTATGACACAACTGACTGGGAAAGACGTGAGGTTTGTATGGTCTGAGAAATGTGAGGAATGTTTCTCTGCACTTAAGCACATGTTGACAAGTGCACCGGTATTGGTGTTGCCAGAGGCAGACCAACCATATGTGGTTTACACAGACGCCTCCATAACCGGATTAGGATGTGTATTAACCCAACATGGGAAGGTCATCGCTTATGCCTCTAGGCAGTTGAGGAAGCATGAGGGGAACTATCCAACCCACGACCTTGAGATGGCCGCAGTGGTGTTCGCCCTCAAGATATGGCGATCATACTTGTATGGTGCCAAGGTTCAGATTTTGACCGACCACAAGAGTCTCAAGTATATATTCACTCAACCTGAGTTGAATTTGAGGCAAAGGAGATGGATGGAGTTCGTGGCCGATTATGATCTGGATATTGCTTACCATCCAGGTAAAGCAAACCTAGTGGCCGATGCCTTAAGCCGTAGGAGAGCTGAGGTATCAGCCGAGAGGGAAGCAGAGGTGCTGGAAGGGATGGTTAGGACATTGCATTTAAACACACTGGCCAGCGAGGACGAGCCGTTGGGTTTAGAAGCAGTGAACCAGGCTGATCTCCTTACCAGGATCAGGCAAGCACAAAGCTTGGATGAGAACCTCCAGAAGGTTGCTCTGAATGATAAAACCGAGTACCAGGTTGCGAGTGATGGTACGATTTTGGTCCATGGGAGGATCAGTGTTCCGAATGTAAGGGAACTAAAGGAAGAGATTATGAGTCAGTCTCATAAGTCTAAGTTCTCTGTGCACCCGGGACTGAACAAGATGTACAAGGATATCAAGAGGTACTATCATTGGATCCGTATGAAGACGGATGTGGCCGAGTGGGTGGCTAAGTGTCCTACTTGCCAACTCGTCAAGGCTGAGCACCAAGTACCCAGTGGATTACTCCAGAATCTACCTATTCCAGAATGGAAGTGGGATCACATCACCATGGACTTTGTGTCAGGTTTTCCCATGACCAGGAATAGAAAGGATTCGGTTTGGGTAGTGGTGGATCGTCTGACCAAGTCAGCTCTGTTCATACCAATCAAGAAGACTGATGGTGTGGAGCCCTTGGTACAGATTTACATGGATCAGGTGGTACGCCTGCATGGTGTACCAGCCAGTATTGTGTCGGATAGGGACCCTCGGTTCACTTCTTATTTCTGGAAGGCTTTCCAAAAGGCCTTGGGAACAAGAGTGCACATGAGCACAGCCTATCACCCCCAAACGGATGGTCAGTCTGAAAGAACCATCCAGACGTTGGAAGACATGTTAAGGGCTTGTGTCTTGGACTGGGGAAATTCCTGGGAAAGACACTTGCCATTGGTAGAGTTTGCTTACAACAACAGCTTCCATACCAGTATTGGGATGTCGCCCTACGAAGCTTTGTACGGACGGCCCTGCAGGACACCATTATGCTGGACCCAAGTGGGGGAGCGCAGCATGATAGGACCTGAGATAGTGGAGGAGACCACGGAGAAGATTAAGTTCATCCGTGACAAGATGAAGGAGGCACAGGACCGTCACAAGTCTTATGCGGATAAGAGAAGGAAACATGTTGAGTTTGAGGTGGACGACATGGTCTACCTCAAGATGATTACTTTCAGAGGTCGGAAAAGGGTTTCTGGCCGAGGGAAGTTGGATCCAAGGTACTTGGGTCCATTCCGGATCATTGAGAGAGTTGGTTCGGTGGCTTACAAGCTTAACCTACCAACTGAGATGGAAGCATTTCATAATGTATTCCATGTGTCTCAATTGAGAAAATGTCTTTCAGATCAAGACATGGTGATACCGGAAATTCCATCTGATCTAGGCACGAACCTCACCTTGGAGACAAGGCCGGTTCGGATTGTAGACAGGATGGAAAAAGCAATGAGGAACAAGACCATTCAAATGGTCAAAGTCGTGTGGGAATGCAGTGGGCAAGAACAAGTCACTTGGGAAACCGAGATGAGAATGAAAGCTGACTATCCAGAGTGGTATGGTCAGTTTATGATGGAGACAAGTCTAGACTTGGATTCGAGGACGAATCCATCTCAAGTGGGGGAGACTTGTCATGTCCCTGATTCTAGATAGAGCCTTCGGGCACAGCCATGGTACGGGGAGACGTGCTAGTCAGGTCGTAAGACCTAAAGACAAGCGTATCATGGCTGGAATGGATGGTTAAGTGCATCAGTATGCTGAGACTTGACCAGAATCGGATGGAGACAAGGAAATAAGAGCTGGATGAGTTCTAAGGCAGCTGGACGATGATGGGAAGCAGCTCAGTCAGCTAGGACAAGCTTAGTGTAGCTCACACTAGCTTGGGTCAGCTCCAGTAGCTGGATCACTAGCTCCCTCAGCTGGGGAAGCTGGCACTCAGCTCAACTCAGCTGGGTGGAGTGTTATGGTCCGGGCCAGTGTTGCCGGTCCATGGGCGGTCAAGGGTCCGGCTGGGTGGTGGCTGAACCACTAAGGGCCTATGGGTCTTTATTGGGTCCGTGGGTCTTGGTGGATGTACTTGGGATGCAGATTGAGGCATTGGGCCTATTTCCAGACAGCCCACACGCCAAAGGGAGCAGTTGGACGGTTGATGGGCGAAAAGGTGGGAATTGGGCAGTTTGTGTCTTTTCCCTTCCAACCGGTTGCAACTGTCCGCCCAGGCAGTTATTGGCCGACCTTTCTCTATAAATACAGACACTTGGGTGTCGAAAATGGCATCAAATTCCTTAGGGAAAACTCTGCCAAAATCGTGACAGAAAGAAAGAGAGAAAGAGAGAAGAAGGCCGGCCAAACCGAGACTGTGGGTGGTGGTGATCGGACTCCGACCAGAAGTTGGTCTGTGGGAAGAGGAGAGCATTTGGTGATGGCAACCAGAGGCAAGGAGAAGGATCTGGAGAAGGGCTTGAGCACTCCTGAGCGCACGCCCAAGGTGAGTGGGATGGACCGAACCATCCTACCATGGCCGCGGTGGAATTCCGTGTAGGCTGTGGTCGGATTGGTTGGACCAGACCCATCTCTTCCTTTTCCCTTACTATTCTACTTCATCTCTTCTATGTTCTGAATGTGTTGGATGATTCAGACACGTTCTGACTGAGCCATGGTCTTGGTCGGTACCCAGAAACCCTCCATGGCCTTGGTTGGGCTGGTGTGTTGAGATCTCATAGTTCCTGAAGGGATTATTGGGATCCGACCATGGATTGTTCTTAGTGATGATTTATCATGAATTATCATGGTTTCTAATTGGATTTATCAGTCCGATTTGATGGTGGTCAGTTATGGCCGGTTTAGTGGAATTTGGCCGAGTTCTAGGTGAAGGAGGCCGGTTCTGTCTAATCTGATTGTGGATTCTTCTTAGTTGGGAATTATCAGTAATTGTCATGAATTTTATTTAGTTTTTGGAGATGTATTAAAAATGGCCAGAAATGGGATTTAGCCTTGGTCGTTTGTGGTTCAGTGTGATTGATGGGTTAGATCACATTGGATCAGTCTGGCCGTGTGTTAAATGGTTGTTTGGGATGTCTTAGTTGATGTCCTGAGTATGGCCGAGTGCTTTGTTGACTGATCGGTTAGCTTAGAGAACTTAGTTTAAGGGAACCAAACCATGCAATGTTAGATGAGCTTACTAGGGTATCGGTTTGTTATGTACTTATGTTGTTGTGTTGTGTGTGTGTTGTGGTTTCAGGATCGGACCAGGACCGTGGCAAGGCCAAGGAACCGTGAGGACTTAGCTGTGGATGGATGTGTGGGTTATGGGATAGTATTGTATTATGACTTATGACTTAGCCTATTGTGCAACTGACTGATTGTATGGATCACATGTTTATATTTATACAATGAATGTTTTCTCTTGTCTATCTGGTCGTGCATTGATTGAATGAACCTCAAGATTTCGAAAATGACTTAGTGAATATGGAACTTTAAAACTGATGGAACTTAGAACCATGGTTTAGGTAAGGCACGGACCTAGTGGGACCTAAGGGTCAGGTTCGGGTCTTACAAGCGTGCTTATATGTGTACTGATGGACAGCGACGGACATCCTGTGTGTGCTGACGGACACCCACGGACAGCCACTGACTACCTGTGTGTGCTGACAGACACACACGGACATCCTGTGTGTGCTGACGGACACCCACGGACGTCCTATGTGTGCTGGTGGACACCCACGGACGTCCTGTGTGTACTGAACAGACAGCCCACGTGGGACAACATCACCCAAACAGTCCACAGGATTGCCCAGCGTGCTGATTCCAATGACCAACGTGCTGATATGTGTACTGATGGACAGCCACGGATGTCCTGTGTGTTCTGACAGAAACACACGGACACACACGGACAGCCACGGACGTCCTATGTGTGCTGACAGACAGCCACAGACGTCCTGTGTGTGCTGGCGGACACCCACGGACGTCCTGTGTGTACTGAACAAACAGCCCACGTGGGCCAAAATCATCCAAACGGTTCACGGGATGGGCCAGCGTGCTGAGTTCAAGGACCAATGTGCTGATATCTGTACTGATGGACAGCCACAGACGTCCTCTGTGTGCTGACGGACACACAAGGACACACACGGACAGCCACAGAAGTCCTATGTGTGCTGACAGACACACACGAACGTCCCGCGTGTGCTGACGGACAGCCACGGACGTCCTGTGTTTACTGAACAGACAGCCCATATGGGCCAAAATCACCCGAACAGTCCACGGGAAGGGTCAGCGCCCTGAGTCCAAGGACCAACGTGCTGATATGTGTACTGATGGACAGCCACAGACGTCCTGTGTGTGTTGACGGACACACACGGACAGCCACAGACGACCTGTGTGTGCTGACGGACACACACAGACATCCTGTGTGTGCTGACGGACACCCACGGATGTCCTGTGTGTACTGAACAGACAGCCCACGTGGGCCAAAATCACTCGAACAGTCCACGGGAAGGGCAAGCGTGCTCAGTCCAAGGACCAGCGTGCTGATATGTGTACTGATGGACAGCAACAGACGTCCTGTGTGTGCTGACGGAGACACACGGACACAGACTGACACACACGGACAGCCATGGATGTCTTGTGTGTGCTGATGGACACCCACGGACGTCCTGTGTGTACTGAACAAACAGCTCACGTGGGCCAAAATCATCCAAAGAGTTCACGGGATGGGCCAGCGTGCTGAGTTCAAGGACCAACGTGCTGATATGTCTACTGATGGACAGCCACGGACGTCCTGTGTGTGCTGACGTCAGCACACACGGACACACACGGACAGCCACAGACGTCCTATGTGTGCTGACAGACACACACGAACGTCCCGTGTGTGCTGACGGGCAGCCACGGACGTCCTGTGCGTACTGAACAGACAGCCCACATGGCCCAAAATCACCCGAACAGTCCACGGGAAGGGTCAGCGTGCTGAGTCCAAGGACCAACGTGCTGATATGTGTACTGATGGATAGCCACAGACGTCCTGTGTGTGCTGACGGACACACACGGACAGCCACGGACGACCTGTGTCTGCTGACGGACACACACAGACGTCCTGTGTGTGCTGACGGACACCCACAGATGTCCTGTGTGTGCTGACGGACACCCACGGACGTCCTGTGTGTTCTGGTGGACACCCACGGACGTCCTGTGTGTTCTGGCGGACACACACGGACGTCCTGTGTGTTTTGAACAGGCAGCCCACGTGGGCCAAAATCACCCAAACAGTCCACGGGATGGCCCAGCGTGCTGATTCCAAGGACCAACGTGCTGATATGTGTACTGATGGACAGCCACGTATGTCCTGTGTGTGCTGACGGAAACACATGGACAGCTACGGACGTCGTTTATGTGCTGACGGACACACACGAACGTCATGTGTGTGCTGACGGACACCCACGGACGTCCTGTGTGTACTGAACAGACATCCCACGTGGACCAAAATCACCCAAAGAGTCCATGGGAAGGGCCAGTGTGCTGAGTCCAAGGAACAGCGTGCTGATATGTGTACTGATTGACAGCCAGGAACGTCCTGTGTGTGTTGATGGAAAAACACGGACACACACGAACAGCCACGGACGTCCTGTGTGTGCTGGCTGACACCCACGGACGTTCTGTGTGTACTGAACAGACAGCCCACGTGGGCCAAAATCACCCGAACAGTCCACGGGAAGGGCCAGCGTGCTGAGTCTAAGGACCAGCGTGCTGATATGTGTACTGATGGACAGCGACGGACATCCTGTGTGTGCTGACGGACACCCACGGACAGCCACTGACTACCTGTGTGTGCTGACAGACACACACGGACATCCTGTGTGTGCTGACGGACACCCACGGACGTCCTATGTGTGCTGGTGGACACCCACGGACGTCCTGTGTGTACTGAACAGACAGCCCACGTGGGACAACATCACCCAAACAGTCCACAGGATTGCCCAGCGTGCTGATTCCAATGACCAACGTGCTGATATGTGTACTGATGGACAGCCACGGATGTCCTGTGTGTTCTGACAGAAACACACGGACACACACGGACAGCCACGGACGTCCTATGTGTGCTGACAAACAGCCACGGACGTCCTGTGTGTGCTGGCGGACACCCACGGACGTCCTGTGTGTACTGAACAAACAGCCCACGTGGGCCAAAATCATCCAAACGGTTCACGGGATGGGCCAGCGTGCTGAGTTCAAGGACCAATGTGCTGATATCTGTACTGATGGACAGCCACGGACGTCCTCTGTGTGCTGACGGACACACAAGGACACACACGGACAGCCACAGAAGTCCTATGTGTGCTGACAGACACACACGAACGTCCCGCGTGTGCTGACGGACAGCCACGGACGTCCTGTGTTTACTGAACAGACAGCCCATATGGGCCAAAATCACCCGAACAGTCCACGGGAAGGGTCAGCGCCCTGAGTCCAAGGACCAACGTGCTGATATGTGTACTGATGGACAGCCACAGACGTCCTGTGTGTGTTGACGGACACACACGGACAGCCACAGACGACCTGTGTGTGCTGACGGACACACACAGACATCCTGTGTGTGCTGACGGACACCCACGGATGTCCTGTGTGTACTGAACAGACAGCCCACGTGGGCCAAAATCACTCGAACAGTCCACGGGAAGGGCAAGCGTGCTGAGTCCAAGGACCAGCGTGCTGATATGTGTACTGATGGACGGCAACAGACGTCCTGTGTGTGCTGACGGAGACACACGGACACAGACTGACACACACGGACAGCCATGGATGTCTTGTGTTTGCTGATGGACACCCACGGACGTCCTGTGTGTACTGAACAAACAGCCCACGTGGGCCAAAATCATCCAAAGAGTTCATGGGATGGGCCAGCGTGCTGAGTTCAAGGACCAACGTGCTGATATGTCTACTGATGGACAGCCACGGACGTCCTGTGTGTGCTGACGTCAGCACCCACGGACACACACGGACAGCCACAGACGTCCTATGTGTGCTGACAGACACACACGAACGTCCCGTGTGTGCTGACGGGCAGCCACGGACGTCCTGTGCGTACTGAACAGACAGCCCACATGGCCCAAAATCACCCGAACAGTCCACGGGAAGGGTCAGCGTGCTGAGTCCAAGGACCAACGTGCTGATATGTGTACTGATGGATAGCCACAGACGTCCTGTGTGTGCTGACGGACACACACGGACAGCCACGGACGACCTGTGTCTGCTGACGGACACACACAGACGTCCTGTGTGTGCTGACGGACACCCACAGATGTCCTGTGTGTGCTGACGGACACCCACGGACGTCCTGTGTGTTATGGTGGACACCCACGGACGTCCTGTGTGTTCTGGCGGACACCCACGGATGTCCTGTGTGTACTGAACAGGCAGCCCACGTGGGCCATAATCACCCAAACAGTCCACGGGATGGCCCAGCGTGCTGATTCCAAGGACCAACGTGCTGATATGTGTACTGATGGACAGCCACGTATGTCCTGTGTGTGCTGACGGAAACACATGGACAGCTACGGACGTCGTTTATGTGCTGACGGACACACACGAACGTCATGTGTGTGCTGACGGACACCCACAGACGTCCTGTGTGTACTGAACAGACATCCCACGTGGACCAAAATCACCCAAAGAGTCCATGGGAAGGGCTAGTGTGCTGAGTCCAAGGAACAGCGTGCTGATATGTGTACTGATTGACAGCCAGGAACGTCCTGTGTGTGTTGATGGAAAAACACGGACACACACGAACAGCCACGGACGTCCTGTGTGTGCTGGCTGACACCCACGGACGTTCTGTGTGTACTGAACAGACAGCCCACGTGGGCCAAAATCACCCAAACAGTCCACGGGAAGGGCCAGCGTGCTGAGTCTAAGGACCAGCGTGCTGATATGTGTACTGATGGACAGCGACGGACATCCTGTGTGTGCTGACGGACACCCACGGACAGCCACTGACTACCTGTGTGTGCTGACGGACACACACGGACATCCTGTGTGTGCTGACGGACACCCACGGACGTCCTATGTGTGCTGGTGGACACCCACGGACGTCCTGTGTGTACTGAACAGACAGCCCACGTGGGACAACATCACCCAAACAGTCCACAGGATTGCCCAGCGTGCTGATTCCAATGACCAACGTGCTGATATGTGTACTGATGGACAGCCACGGATGTCCTGTGTGTTCTGACAGAAACACACGGACACACACGGACAGCCACGGACGTCCTATGTGTGCTGACAGACAGCCACGGACGTCCTGTGTGTGCTGGCGGACACCCACGGACGTCCTGTGTGTACTGAACAAACAGCCCACGTGGGCCAAAATCATCCAAACGGTTCACGGGATGGGCCAGCGTGCTGAGTTCAAGGACCAATGTGCTGATATCTGTACTGATGGACAGCCACGGACGTCCTCTGTGTGCTGACAGACACACAAGGACACACACGGACAGCCACAGAAGTCCTATGTGTGCTGACAGACACACACGAACGTCCCGTGTGTGCTGACGGACAGCCACGGACGTCCTGTGTTTACTGAACAGACAGCCCACATGGGCCAAAATCACCCGAACAGTCCACGGGAAGGGTCAGCGCCCTGAGTCCAAGGACCAACGTGCTGATATGTGTACTGATGGACAGCCACAGACGTCCTGTGTGTGTTGACGGACACACACGGACAGCCACAGACGACCTGTGTGTGCTGACGGACACACACGGACATCCTGTGTGTGCTGACGGACACCCACGGATGTCCTGTGTGTACTGAACAGACAGCCCACGTGGGCCAAAATCACTCGAACAGTCCACGGGAAGGGCAAGCGTGCTGAGTCCAAGGACCAGCGTGCTGATATGTGTACTGATGGACAGCAACAGACGTCCTGTGTGTGCTGACGGAGACACACGGACACAGACTGACACACACGGACAGCCATGGATGTCTTGTGTGTGCTGATGGACAGCCACAGACGTCCTGTGTGTACTGAACAGACAGCCCACATGGGTCAAAATCACCTGAACAGTCCACGGGAATGGCCAGCGTGCTGAGTCCAACGACCAGCGTGCTGATATGTGTACTGATGGACAGCCACGGACATCCTATGTGTGCTGACGTCAGCACACACATGACACACACGGACAGCCACAGACGTCCTATGTGTGCTGACAGACACACATGAACGTCCCGTGTGTGCTGACGGGCAGCCACGGACGTCCTGTGCGTACTGAACAGACAGCCCACATGGCCCAAAATCACCCGAACAGTCCACGGGAAGGGTCAGCATGCTGAGTCCAAGGACCAACGTGCTGATATGTGTACTGATGGACAGCCACAGACGTCCTGTGTGTGCTGACGGACACACACGGACAGCCACAGATGACCTGTGTGTGCTGACGGACACACACGGACGTCCAGTGTGTGCTGACGGAAACACACGGACAGCTACGGACGTCGTTTATGTGCTGACGGACACACACGAACGTCATGTGTGTGCTGACGGACACCCACGGACGTCCTGTGTGTACTGAACAGACATCCCACGTGGACCAAAATCACCCAAAGAGTCCACGGGAAGGGCCAGTGTGCTGAGTCCAAGGAACAGCGTGCTGATATGTGTACTGATGGACAGCCAGGAACGTCCTGTGTGTGTTGACGGAAAAACACGGACACACACGAACAGCCACGGACGTCCTGTGTGTGGTGGCTGACACCCACGGACGTTCTCTGTGTACTGAACAGACAGCCCACGTGGGCCAAAATCACCCGAACAGTCCACGGGAAGGGCCAGCATGCTGAGTCTAAGGACCAGCGTGCTGATATGTGTACTGATGGACAGCGACGGACATCATGTGTGTGCTGACGGACACCCACGGACAGCCATGGACTACCTGTGTGTGCTGACGGACACACACGGACATCCTGTGTGTGCTGACGGACACCCACGGACGTCCTATGTGTGCTGGCGGACACCCACGGACGTCCTGTGTGTACTGAAGAGACAGCCCACGTGGGACAACATCACCCAAACAGTCCACGGGATTGCCCAGCGTGCTGATTCCAATGACCAACGTGCTGATATGTGTACTGATGGACAGCCACGGATGTCCTGTGTGTTCTGACGGAAACACACGGACACACACGGACAGCCACGGACGTCCTATGTGTGCTGACAGACAGCCACGGACGTCCTGTGTGTGCTGGCGGACACCCACGGACGTCCTGTGTGTACTGAACAAACAGCCCACGTGGGCCAAAATCATCCAAAGAGTTCACGGGATGGGCCAGCGTGCTGAGTTCAAGGACCAACATGCTGATATGTGTACTGATGGACAGCCACGGACGTCCTGTGTGTGCTGACATCAGCACACACGGACACACACGGACAGCTACAGACGTCCTATGTGTGCTGACAGACACACACGAACGTCCCGTGTGTGCTGACGGGCAGCCACGGACGTCCTGTGCGTACTGAACAGACAGCCCACATGGCCCAAAATCACCCGAACAGTCCACGGGAAGGGTCAGCGTGCTGAGTCCAAGGACCAACGTGCTGATATGTGTACTGATGGACAGCCACAGACGTCCTGTGTGTGCTGACGGACACACACGGACAGCCACGGATGACCTGTGTGTGCTGACGGACACACACGGACGTCCTGTGTGTGCTGACGGACACCCACGGATGTCCTGTGTGTGCTGACGGACACCCACGGACGTCCTGTGTGTTCTGGCGGACACCCACGGACGTCCTGTGTGTACTGAACAGGCAGCCCACGTGGGCCAAAATCACCCAAATAGTCCACGGGATGGCCCAGCGTGCTGATTCCAAGGACCAACGTGCTGATATGTGTACTGATGGACAGCCACGTATGTCCTGTGTGTGCTGACGGAAACACACGGACAGCTACGGACGTCGTTTATTTGCTGACGGACACACACGAACGTCATGTGTGTGCTGATGGACACCCACGGACATCCTGTGTGTACTGAACAGACATCCCACGTGGACCAAAATCACCCAAAGAGTCCATGGGAAGGGCCAGTGTGCTGAGTCCAAGGAACAGCGTGCTGATATGTGTACTGATGGACAGCCAGGAACGTCCTGTGTGTGTTGATGGAAAAACACGGACACACACGAACAGCCACGGACGTCCTGGGTGTGCTGGCTGACACCCACGAACGTTCTGTGTGTACTGAACAGACAGCCCACTTGGGCCAAAATCACCCGAACAGTCCACGGGAAGGGCCAGCGTGCTGAGTCTAAGGACCAGCGTGCTGATATGTGTACTGATGGACAGCGACGGACATCCTGTGTGTGCTGACGGACACCCACGGACAGCCACTGACTACCTGTGTGTGCTGACGGACACACACGGACATCCTGTGTGTGTTGACGGACACCCACGGACGTCCTGTGTGTACTGGCGGACACCCACGGACGTCCTGTGTGTACTGAACAAACAGCCCACGTGGGCCAAAATCATCCAAACGGTTCACGGGATGGGCCAGCGTGCTGAGTTCAAGGACCAATGTGTTGATATGTGTACTGATGGACAGCCACGGACGTCCTGTGTGTGCTGACGGACACACAAGGACACACACGGACAGCCACAGACGTCCTATGTGTGCTGACAGACACACACGAACGTCCCGTGTGTGCTGACGGACAGCCACGGACGTCCTGTGTTTACTGAACAGACAGCCCACATGGGCCAAAATCACCCGAACAGTCCACGGGAAGGGTCAGCGTGCTGAATCCAAGGACCAACGTGCTGATATGTGTACTGATGGACAGCCACAAACGTCCTGTGTGTGTTGACGGACACACACAGACAGCCACAGATGACCTGTGTGTGCTGACGGACACACACGGACATCCTGTGTGTGCTGACGGACACCCACGGATGTCCTGTGTGTACTGAACAGACAGCCCACGTGGGCCAAAATCACCCGAACAGTCCACGGGAAGGGCAAGCGTGCTGAGTCCAAGGACCAGCGTGCTGATATGTGTACTGATGGACAGCCACAGACGTCCTGTGTGTACTGAACAGACAGCCCACATGGGCCAAAATCACCTGAACAGTCCACGGGAATGGCCAGCGTGCTGAGTCCAACGACCAGCGTGCTGATATGTGTACTGATGGACAGCCACGGACGTCCTGTGTGTGCTGACGTCAGCACACACAGGACACACACGGACAGCCACAGACGTCCTATGTGTGCTGACAGACACACATGAACGTCCCGTGTGTGCTGACGGGCAGCCACGGACGTCCTGTGCGTACTGAACAGACAGCCCACATGGCCCAAAATCCTGTGCGTACTGAACAGACAGACACACATGAACGTCCTGTGTGTGCTGACGGACACACACGGACGTCCTGTGTGTGCTGACGGAAACACGCGGACAGCTACGGACGTCGTTTATGTGCTAACGGACACACACGAACGTCATGTGTGTGCTGACGGACACCCACAGACGTCCTGTGTGTACTGAACAGACATCCCACGTGGACCAAAATCACCCAAAGAGTCCACGGGAAGGGCCAGTGTGCTGAGTCCAAGGAACAGCGTGCTGATATGTGTACTGATGGACAGCCAGGAACGTCCTGTGTGTGTTGATGGAAAAACACGGACACACACGAACAGCCACGGACGTCCTGGGTGTGCTGGCTGACACCCACGGACGTTCTGTGTGTACTGAACAGACAGCCCACATGGGCCAAAATCACCCGAACAGTCCACGGGAAGGGCCAGCGTGCTGAGTCTAAGGACCAGCGTGCTGATATGTGTACTGATGGACAGCGACGGACATCCTGTGTGTGCTGACGGACACCCACGGACAGCCACTGACTACCTGTGTGTGCTGACGGACACACACGGACATCCTGTGTGTGTTGACGGACACCCACGGACGTCCTGTGTGTACTGGCGGACACCCACGGACGTCCTGTGTGTACTGAACAAACAGCCCACGTGGGCTAAAATCATCCAAACGGTTCACGGGATGGGCCAGCGTGCTGAGTTCAAGGACCAATGTGTTGATATGTGTACTGATGGACAGCCACGGACGTCCTGTGTGTGCTGACGGACACACAAGGACACACACGGACAGCCACAGACGTCCTATGTGTGCTGACAGACACACACGAACGTCCCGTGTGTGCTGACGGACAGCCACGGACGTCCTGTGTTTACTGAACAGACAGCCCACATGGGCCAAAATCACCCGAACAGTCCACGGGAAGGGTCAGCGTGCTGGGTCCAAGGACCAACGTGCTGATATGTGTACTGATGGACAGCCACAAACGTCCTGTGTGTGTTGACGGACACACACGGACAGCCACAGATGACCTGTGTGTGCTGACGGACACACACGGACATCCTGTGTGTGCTGACGGACACCCACGGATGTCCCGTGTGTACTGAACAGACAGCCCACGTGGGCCAAAATCACCCAAACAGTCCACGGGAAGGGCAAGCGTGCTGAGTCCAAGGACCAGCGTGCTGATATGTGTACTGATGGACAGCCACAGACGTCCTGTGTGTACTGAACAGACAGCCCACATGGGCCAAAATCACCTGAACAGTCCACGGGAATGGCCAGCGTGCTGAGTCCAACGACCAGCGTGCTGATATGTGTACTGATGGACAGCCACGGACGTCCTGTGTGTGCTGACGTCAGCACACACAGGACATACACGGACAGCCACAGATGTCCTATGTGTGCTGACAGACACACATGAACGTCCCGTGTGTGCTGACGGGCAGCCACGGACGTCCTGTGCGTACTGAACAGACAGCCCACATGGCCCAAAATCCTGTGCGTACTGAACAGACAGACACACATGAACGTCCTGTGTGTGCTGACGGACACACACGGACGTCCTGTGTGTGCTGACGGAAACACACAGACAGCTACGGACGTCGTTTATGTGCTGACGGACACACACGAACGTCATGTGTGTGCTGACGGACACCCACGGACGTCCTGTGTGTACTGAACAGACATCCCACGTGGACCAAAATCACCCAAAGAGTCCACGGGAAGGGCCAGTGTGCTGAGTCCAAGGAACAGCGTGCTGATATGTGTACTGATGGACAGCCAGGAACGTCCTGTGTGTGTTGATGGAAAAACACGGACACACACGAACAGCCACGGACGTCCTGGGTGTGCTGGCTGACACCCACGGACGTTCTGTGTGTACTGAACAGACAGCCCACTTGGGCCAAAATCACCCGAACAGTCCACGGGAAGGGCCAGCGTGCTGAGTCTAAGGACCAGCGTGCTGATATGTGTACTGATGGACAGCGACGGACATCCTGTGTGTGCTGACGGACACCCACGGACAGCCACTGACTACCTGTGTGTGCTGACGGACACACACGGACATCCTGTGTGTGTTGACGGACACCCACGGACGTCCTGTGTGTACTGGCGGACACCCACGGACGTCCTGTGTGTACTGAACAAACAGCCCACGTGGGCTAAAATCATCCAAACGGTTCACGGGATGGGCCAGCGTGCTGAGTTCAAGGACCAATGTGTTGATATGTGTACTGATGGACAGCCACGGACGTCCTGTGTGTGCTGACGGACACACAAGGACACACACGGACAGCCACAGACGTCCTATGTGTGCTGACAGACACACACGAACGTCCCGTGTGTGCTGACGGACAGCCACGGACGTCCTGTGTTTACTGAACAGACAGCCCACATGGGCCAAAATCACCCGAACAGTCCACGGGAAGGGTCAGCGTGCTGGGTCCAAGGACCAACGTGCTGATATGTGTACTGATGGACAGCCACAAACATCCTGTGTGTGTTGACGGACACACACGGACAGCCACAGATGACCTGTGTGTGCTGACGGACACACACGGACATCCTGTGTGTGCTGACGGACACCCACGGATGTCCCGTGTGTACTGAACAGACAGCCCACGTGGGCCAAAATCACCCAAACAGTCCACGGGAAGGGCAAGCGTGCTGAGTCCAAGGACCAGCGTGCTGATATGTGTACTGATGGACAGCCACAGACGTCCTGTGTGTACTGAACAGACAGCCCACATGGGCCAAAATCACCTGAACAGTCCACGGGAATGGCCAGCGTGCTGAGTCCAACGACCAGCGTGCTGATATGTGTACTGATGGACAGCCACGGACGTCCTGTGTGTGCTGACGTCAGCACACACAGGACACACACGGACAGCCACAGACGTCCTATGTGTGCTGACAGACACACATGAACGTCCCGTGTGTGCTGACGGGCAGCCACGGACGTCCTGTGCGTACTGAACAAACAGCCCACATGGCCCAAAATCCTGTGCGTACTGAACAGACAGACACACATGAACGTCCTGTGTGTGCTGACGGACACACACGGACGTCCTGTGTGTGCTGACGGAAACACACGGACAGCTACGGACGTCGTTTATGTGCTGACGGACACACACGAACGTCATGTGTGTGCTGGCTGACACCCACAGACGTTCTCTGTGTACTGAACAGACAGCCCAGGTGGGCCAAAATCACCCGAACAGTCCACGGGAAGGGCCAGCGTGCTGAGTCTAAGGACCAGCGTGCTGATATGTGTACTGATGGACAGCGACGGACATCATGTGTGTGCTGACGGACACCCACGGACAGCCACGGACTACCTGTGTGTGCTGACGGACACACACGGACATCCTGTGTGTGCTGACGGACACCCACGGACGTCCTATGTGTGCTGGCGGACACCCACGGACGTCCTGTGTGTACTGAAGAGACAGCCCACGTGGGACAACATCACCCAAACAGTCCACGGGATTGCCCAGCGTGCTGATTCCAATGACCAACGTGCTGATATGTGTACTGATGGACAGCCACGGATGTCCTGTGTGTTCTGACGGAAACACACGGACACACACGGACAGCCACGGACGTCCTATGTGTGCTGACAGACAGCCACGGACGTCCTGTGTGTGCTGGCGGACACCCACGGACGTCCTATGTGTACTGAACAAACAGCCTACGTGGGCCAAAATCATCCAAACAGTCCACGGGAAGGGCCAGCGTGCTGAGTCCAAGGACCAGGGTGCTGATATGTGTACTGATGGACAGCCACAGACGTCCTGTGTCTGCTGACGGACACACACGGACACACACGGACAGCCACAGACGTTATGTGTGTGCTGACGGACAGCCACAGACAGCCATGGACATCCTGTGTCTGCTGGCGGACACCCACGGACGTCCTGTGTGTACTGAACAGACAGCCCACGTGGGCCAAAATCACCCAAACAGTCCACGGGAAGGGTAAGCCTGCTGAGTCCAAGGACCAGCGTGCTGATATGTGTACTGATGGACAGCCACAGACGTCCTGTGTGTACTGAACAGACAGCCCACGTGGGCCAAAATCACCCAAACAGTCCACGGGAAGGGTAAGCCTGCTGAGTCCAAGGACCAGCGTGCTGATATGTGTACTGATGGACAGCCACAAACGTCCTCTGTGTGCTGACGGACACACACGAACACACACGGACGTCTTGTCTGTGCTGACAGACACACACAGACGTCCTCTGTGTGCTGATGGACACACACAGATGTCCTGTGTGTGCTGACGGACAGCCCCGGACGTCCTGTGTGTGTTGGCGGACACCCACAGACACACACGGACAGCCACAGACATCCTGTGTGTGCTGGCGGACAGCCACGGACGTCCTGTGTGTGCTGGCAGACAGCCACAGACGTCATGTGTGTACTTAACAGACAGCCCACTTGGGCCAAAATCACCCAAAGTGTCATGTCCCCGGTCTGAGATAGGATCGTTGGGACGAGCCATGGTGCAGGGAGACGCACCAGTCAGGTCATTAGACCAGTAGACAAGCGTATCATGGCTTAGACATAGGGTTAAGGGCATTGAAGTGTTGAGACTTAACCAGTGTGAAGAAAGAATGGGTTTAATAGAGCTGGAAGAGTGATGTGGGAGCTGGACGGGACAGCGGCCGAGCTTGGGCAGCTCAGGGAAGCTCAATGGGGGCTCAGTTAGTATGCATCAGCTCATGGAGCTAGAAGGACTAGCTCACTCAGCTGGGACCAGCTAGCAGTCAGCTCAACTCAGCTGGGCCGAGTGCTCATGTCCGGGATGGTTGGGGCGGTTACAAGGACGGTTATGGTGGTTTGGTTAGATGGTGCGGCCACGGTATGGACGGTCAGTTAAAGGGCTTAGCCTTGGCTTCAGGGTAGAGAACCGACAGGGACAGGAGCAGTTGGAGGTAGTTGAGGACCGGTTGGGGGCAGTTATTGCCGAACGGTTGCAAGGGAGAGAGAGACATCTTTTCGGTTACAACTCCCACCTCTTCGGGCCCATGGCAGTTCCGACTCCCTCTCTCTATAAATACAGAGCCCTGGATCCAGAATTTGACACAAAATTCTTAAGGGGAACCTCTGCCAAAATCGTGAGAGACAAACCCCAAAAAGAGAAGAGAGAACCGGCGATCCAAGGAGAGAACTGGCGAGAGGCTTGGCTGATCCAGGAGAAACCGGATCGTGTGAAACAAGGCCTGAGGAGATGGATTGATAGACTGCAGTCCACGGATCAGTACATGGAGCCAAACCAGAATGGAGATCAGAACGTTCTGAAGATTTCAACTGAGGTTCATGTTTTTCACCATACTGACCAGACTGACCGGACACTGTACTGGACTGTCCCACATGCATCCGGATGGGAGCTTTGGCTGGAACCATGGCCAGATGATCGATTTCACTGTACTGGACTTTGTCTTCACCATCCTGTTTTCCATTTGATGAAGAACAGTCGAGACGGAATCGCATTCGGACACACGAATCATGAGTTAGGTCATTGCTATACATTTCTGGACAGTACCGCATGTACCGCCTGGATGTCCGTATTGGAGCTCCAACATTATCCACGACCTGATGATGGAATTCACCGAACTGAAGCTTGGCTTTACCGCACTGTTTGTTATTCTAAGACCAACGATCGAGCCAGAATCTGAAACGGACGTACCAATTCTTCTACAGTAGCCGGACTCAGACAATGGATCTCGATACCAACGACATCCCAGACAGATCAACAGAATTGCCGTGCTCCGAAGTGGTAGTTGTGGTAAAAAAATACTTCACAACCCTGTCTAAGCATCCGATTCACATGGACTGCTGACACCCCTACTTTCCTTAGAGCCAGACTCAGACTTTGGTACTGGATCGGGTGAGGTCCAGTCTCCAATTGCACACAAAACTTTGTGGCAATCAAGAGTGGCCTGACACTTTCCCAAACAGATTCATGCCTAGGATCATCTCGTGATTCTGTAGGCGCGTGGATATTTTTCTCGATCAGATCTACAGGCAGATTTCTCTCCTGGATCATCACCGGGATATTTTTCATGAGCCCTAGTGAATGCATTATTTGCCCACCGGCTGCCCTCACTAGTCTCGAATCATCCCAGCACTCAGACAGAACAGACTCTTTCCAAACAGTCCCGGACTCACAAAACTATGTGTAGCCTCTGTGTCAAAAAGTACGTGTGTTTCCACACCACAAATCCACTTGTGGAAACTATCTCAGTGCATGACCACACCACAAAGAACGTCCCATAACATCCCTCATGGCATTGCCAATAACTTTAATACTTCCACTTCCAGTGGATACCTAGATGAGTAAGATCTCGGTTTGACCACACACTTGGAAAACGTCCCATACCATTCTCCAAGGCGTCTTACTTTGCGAATGCTCACACCATTCACAAGAGCAATTTTAATATACCTCAATCCCCATCATACTACGGTACTTAAGATCATGTTCTTCCATTGATTGGAACGAACATCATGAGTTTCCTCATTCTTTCCTTGGACGGATTCAGATTGGAATTGATTCATTCCAACTGACTCGATCAATGGAAACCTACCTTGACTTATACCGAGTCCTAACTGATCCATCTGATCAGAAGTCCACTCGTGTACTGGTCATGTTGTGTCTCCCTTGAGTCAGATTTTAATATTGCATATGCTTTACTTATTATGAACGACCATCAAGGGATAACACTTAACTTCAGTAGAATGCTGCACGTTTATTTCAACCTAAGCCGCTCTCTGGTCCATGTTACTTCCCATGTTCAGGTCATCCATAAACAAGTCTTTCATTGTTTCCATCCCTTCCAACCCGTCTATTACTTCTAAATAACTAGATCGACCAACCTTTCTGTTTATAGGTTCTTGCCCTTGGAAAATGTATTTTGGCTAATCCGGTTCATCTTAGAATTCCCACATTCACAAGCATGATACCCTAGCTTACCTCAACTGTTTCATGGCTCACCCAAACTAAGGTTTCATAGTCATCATAGTTTTGGAAAAAATTTCGGTATGGAACGCATAATCTTAGAGCGTTGTCTTAAACAGGATCAAGCATTCTCTGATACCAACTTGTAAGACCCGATCCCGGCCGCCTAGGCCGCGGTCGATGCCTCACATCGCTCGGTCCACTTCCTGGCCGAACCTCTTAATTTTCGCCCTTTATTTATAATATCGCCTAAAGGCGAGGGCTAACTTAGATCTTAGCTAAAGACCTCCCTAGTCATTAATAGCCTATATCCTATCAACAGATACGCTGCGGATTATTCTGTAGTTAACCATTGGTCTAAAACCAATCTAACACTTGTCTGGTCGAATCACCTTAGCCTTGGTCAGTATACTCAACTACCAATTAGCTTAAAGGTCAATCCTAAACCCAAACCAAGCCATACAATTCTCAGGGACAGGAGCAGTTGGAGGTAGTTGAGGACCGGTTGGGGGCAGTTATTGCCGAACGGTTGCAAGGGAGAGAGAGACATCTTTTCGGTTACAACTCCCACCTCTTCGGGCCCATGGCAGTTCCGACTCCCTCTCTCTATAAATACAGAGCCCTGGATCCAGAATTTGACACAAAATTCTTAAGGGGAACCTCTGCCAAAATCGTGAGAGACAAACCCCAAAAAGAGAAGAGAGAACCGGCGATCCAAGGAGAGAACTGGCGAGAGGCTTGGCTGATCCAGGAGAAACCGGATCGTGTGAAACAAGGCCTGAGGAGATGGATTGATAGACTGCAGTCCACGGATCAGTACATGGAGCCAAACCAGAATGGAGATCAGAACGTTCTGAAGATTTCAACTGAGGTTCATGTTTTTCACCATACTGACCAGACTGACCGGACACTGTACTGGACTGTCCCACATGCATCCGGATGGGAGCTTTGGCTGGAACCATGGCCAGATGATCGATTTCACTGTACTGGACTTTGTCTTCACCATCCTGTTTTCCATTTGATGAAGAACAGTCGAGACGGAATCGCATTCGGACACACGAATCATGAGTTAGGTCATTGCTATACATTTCTGGACAGTACCGCATGTACCGCCTGGATGTCCGTATTGGAGCTCCAACATTATCCACGACCTGATGATGGAATTCACCGAACTGAAGCTTGGCTTTACCGCACTGTTTGTTATTCTAAGACCAACAATCGAGCCAGAATCCGAAACGGACGTACCAATTCTTCTCCAGTCCATCGCAACTCAATTCTGTACAGTACCGCACGTACTGCCTGTACGACCAGTTTGAGGCTTCATCAATACCCATGTCCAGACGATCGAATTCACCAAACTGGAGCTCGTATTTCCCGTACTGATTGGCATTTTAAGAGCAACGGTCAAGACAGATTTGGATTCGGACGAGTGGAACTCAAGATAGGCCGTGACACTTCAAAACTGGCTACTTTGGACTCTCCTGCTTGTGTACTGGCCCAGTCCGTAGGACATGCTTCAGGACACAATGAACCTGGACGGAATTTGAAGGGTTTTTCACCAGTCAAAGTGTGATTTCGTGCCTTGACCAGATCTGGTCAATTTTATCATTTTCTATGTTTAGATTTCCCACAATTTTCTTTAAGTCCTTTGACTAGAACTTCTATATAATGTAACCATCAGATCTGAATAAGATAAATTCGTTTTGCTTTCATTCTTTTGAATTTTTACTCTCTTTGTTCTTTGTTTAGAACACTTCTTAGTTTCTTGGTGAGGTTATCTCCAAGTTTTGATCCTTCTTTTGTTGGACCGGTGCGTCACATCCGGCAACGATCGAAGTCTGGTAGTGTCTTTGGGCTATTCTGCAACCCTTAGTGTCACCCCTCGATCCATCAGTTCTCAATCCTCTCGAATCTGAGTTCATATCAACCTTACCGAAAGAGTCATCCTTATTTTGGTTCTATCAAGTGGTATCAGAGCCACTCTTCCGGTATTGTCTATTTCATTATTCTTTCCCATCTTCTATTTTCTTATAAACACTTCTTCTTCTACCTTTCTTAAATCTGGGCCCCTCATTACCATCCATATAAAAAAAAAGATTTACGATTTGATTCAAAAAAGAAAAAAAAAATATAGAAAAAGTTCAAAGTTTCTTTTGTGGATTGGTGGTGGAAGAGAAAGCCTGCTGGCTGAGGAGAAATCCAGCCTTTGAGGTGGTTAAAACGGATTTCAAAAATCAAAAAAAAAAAAATCTCTTATCTTTCTATCTTCAGAAATTCCCTTGTTTGCTTGGATTTGCCCATTGAGATTCTTTGATTTGTTCTCTTAGAACATTGAGTAGAAACTTGTGTGTGATCACCTAAATCTGAGAGAAACACTTGAGTGGGTGAGGATAAGCACTTGAGTGTGTGAGGATTTATCTAACCTTTGTGTTGAGTAATTATTTCAGGAATAAGATGTTTGGTCTTCACCGGAGAAATACCAAGGAGAAAGCCTCACGACCATCAGCCTCTCAATCTTCATTTAAATCTTCTTTGAATTATTTTGATGAGTGTGTTAGTGTGCAGGAAAAACCAAACAGGTGGAGCAATGAGCATGTCAATACATCCAAAGGTGAATCTGATCCAAGAAGGCGATTGCTTCAGTTTGATGTCCAACAATTTGTGATAACTTTGTGAAGGGTGTGGACAAAGCCCTCAAGGACGTCAGCAAGAGCCAAAAGAAGAGCACATCCACACGTGCCCCAGTAGCTGAGCCATCCTTTTCCATCAGTAAGAAAACCCAAGGTGAATCTGAAAATTGTTTTGAAGAATTTAAAGATTTTTCAGATTCTTCACCCATATTTGATGAAGCTGATGAAGAACCAATTGAAAGTTTGATGTCTTGTGAAGAAAGTTGTGATCTTCCTTATCTTGAATCTGAGTTTATAAATGATAATGAACAGGTTAATGTAGAACTAACTGTTTTGCAACCGGAGCATCCGAGTAGCCTTGTTTTGTCTCAACAAGTTTTTGAGGAAGAGCCACTGGATATTCCACATCAGTGCCCATGTCTTGACACTTGGATATCTTTGGATGAAGTCCCAGAACCTATCTTTGATGTGGAGGACGAACCTGATCCAGTCTTTGATGAAGAAGCAACAAGCATCATATCTACCTTTATGGAGAGCCATCTTTGCTTTGATTCCGGCTGACGGACACAGACGGACAGCCACGGACATCCTGTGCGTACTGACCAGACAGCCCACGTGGGCCAAAATCACCCGAACAGTCCACGGGAAGGGCCAGAGTGCTGAGTCCAACGACCAACATGCTGATATGTGTACTGATGGACAGACACGGACGTCATGTGTGTGCTGACGGACACACACAGACACACACATACAGCCACAGATGTCATGTGTGTACTTATGGATAGCCAAGGACGTCCTGTGTGTGCTGATGGACACCCACGGACGTCCTGTGTGTACTGAACAGACAGCCCACGTGGGCCAAAATCACCCGAACAGTCCACGGGAAGGGCCAGCGTGCTGATATGTGTAATGATGGATAGCCATGGGCGTCCTGTGTGTGCTGACGGATAGCCACGAACACCCATGGACTTCCTGTTTGTGCTGGCGGACACCCACGGACGTCCTTTGTGTACTGAACTGACAGCCCACGTGGGCCAAAATCACCCAAATAGTCCACGGGAAGGGCCAGGGTGCTGAGTCCAAGTACAAAAGTGATGATATGTGTACTGATGGACAGCCACGGACGTCCTGTGTGTGCTGACGGACACACACGGACACACATGGACAGCCACGGACGTCCTGTGTGTGCTGACGGACACACACGGACGTCCTGTGTGTGCTGACGGACACCCACAGACGTCCTGTGTGTGCTGACGGACACACACAGACACACACGGACAGTCACAGACGTCCTATGTGTGCTGACGGACAGCCATAGACAGCCCACGTGGGCCAAAATCACCCGAACAGTCCACGTAAGGGCCAGCGTGCTGAGTCCAAGGACCAACGTGCTGATATGTGTACTGATGGACAGCCACATACGTCCTGTGTCTGCTGACGGACACACGCAGACACACGGACGTCCTGTGTGTACTGACAGACACAGATGGACGTCCTGTCTGTGCTGACGGACAGCCACTGATAGCCACGAACGTCATGTGTGTGCTGGCGGACACCCACAGACACACATGGACACACACGGACAGCCACGGACGTCCTGTGTGTGCTGACGGACAGCCACGAATGTCATGTGTGTGCTGGCGGACACCCACGGACGTCCTGTGTGTATTGAACAGACAGCCCACATGGGCCAAAATCACCCAAAGAGTCCACAGGAAGGGCCATCGTGCAGAGTCCAAGAACTAATGTGCTGATATGTGAACTGATGGACAGACACGGATGTCATGTCCCCGATCCTGGATAGGATCGTCCGGACGGACTGCAGTGCGAGGAAACGCACCATTCAGGTCATATGACCTAAAGACAAGTATATCATGGCCTGAAGGTAAGGTTAAGAGCATCAGGGAGCTAAGGCATATCTAATCCAAGAAGGAGACAAGCTCAAAGGAGCTGGACAAGCGAGCTGGTAGCTGGACAAGATCCAGGTGAAGCTCGATGAAGTGAGTGATCAGAATGGATCATGGGAAAACTAAGTCTAGGTCTGGAAATTGACCAAGGGACTTAGAAGGATTGAAGAAGATAAAGGAAGCAAGCTGGACACAGTGTATAACAGCTGGGCGATGCAGTAAGCAAGCTCGACCAGCTAGGTGAAGTGTAGTGCAGCCCAGTGTAGCTCACTGAAGTGTAGGTCAGCTGCATGAGCTGGATGGTCTAGCTAACTCAGCTGTATCAGCTGGGGATCAGCTCAACTCAGCTGGACTGAGTGTTCGAGTCTTGGGCAGTTGGTTCGGGTCGGGACAGTGACCAGGCCATGTGGATGACCCATGTGTACCAATGGGCTGGAGGGCTCTTGTGGTTGGGTCATGGGCGTGGGCAATCAGTCTGGGCCGGTTTGGCAGTTACAGGGCGTGTGGTAACTGCCATAAGCGAAAGGGTGCAATCTGTACCATTGATATAATAAATGGCAAGAAATGATACCGAAGGGATGCAATGGTTAAGAAGTAACCACCCCTTCTCCTATATAAGGAAGGAAAGTCCGTTCCTTTGCAGGCACGCCAGGGCTTCCTTCTACACCCTGAAACCCAAAGAATCCAGAGAAAAAATACAGAGAGTTGGTCGGATTCCCAATCCAAGACCCATGGTGGTGTGAAGGCCACAAAGAGACAGTTTTGGGGCAGATCAAGGGGGAAGTTGAGAACGACCCTCTGAACGATTTTGATCATTGTTAACAACACCCAAAGCCTTATCTGGAGCCTGTGAACACACGCAAATGGTGAGGAAAGGAGGGAGTTGGCCGGAATCCATTCCCAAGGGCCAATGCAGCCTTAAAGGGAGATTGGTGTGGAAAGCAGTTTCATGGGAAACAAAGAGGGAAGTGATGCACGACCTTTGGATGGTGATTGATCATGGATGATCATGTCTAAGGCTTCCTATGTGTCTTGGGAACATGTTGCAGGCTGGGATTCAGGGTGGGCAAGATGGATGATGGAAGCTTGGATGGGTCGACCAAAGAGATGATCGGATGGGCGATATGATGGAATGCAAGTTATGAACCTGAAAACAAATGCAAAAAAAAATGAGATATGATTTCTAATATGATAAAACAAGATAAATAAAGATAGATAGGATGGAATTAGGCTGCTGGTCTTCAGACACTCTCAGCCTAATCAGTTGATGATTGAAGTGGATTGAGGTGGTGCTTTGCTTGCTGGACTGATGTCTCTCTCAAGCTTGGAAAACGAATTGGAATGGAAGGATGGGGGATTGAGGACGCCACAAGACTCTATGGAAAGGAGCCTTGATAAGTCAAGGTGCTTTGGAGCTGCTTCACACAAACTCAAAAGACTTAGAACAATAGTTTTAAGAAAACTAGAAAACTGAATAATTCTTATTACTTTCTAAAATGGGTCATTTACAATGAAGGAAAGACTAGAGCTTTATAGGCTCGACAAGGACAGACTCTAACAGTCATAAAATGATAAAAGGAAACAAAATAACTTGAACTTAAAGTCTTGGGAGCAAAGGCTTTGATGACTCCATGGAATATAGCCGTTAGGCTTGATTTGCTTCCTTCCAAAAGAGAAACTTGTGAAGACTTGTATCTTGATAGCTTCTGGACGTGGCCATGATCTTCAAGCCTTCCTGAAATACTCCTTGGCCTCAGTAAAAGAGAATATGGCCGTTGGTCTTGGGCAAAAATCTGTAGAAACTTCTCCAAAGAATTTAGTGTAGATGTTGCCAAATATGGAAGGTTGATGGGAAGAGAGATCCGCCTGATCTCCTGGGTGCTGGTCCAGCTGAGAACGTCTTGGATGTCTTCTGAATGGTCTAGAGTATCTCCTGGTTCCCATAGATAGCCCTGGGTCGAACCAAGTTGAATTGGTTGAAGACTTTCCTTAAATGATGTCGGTTTGGCCAATTGATGCAAACTGGCTTGATCTTTTGGTTTGATTGGGATCCGCCTGATCCAGTGTGGCATGGTGCTTCCTATGATGTTGTAGAGTGCCTCTGAATGACTTAGAAGGTCTCCTGGTTGCCATTCTTGAGGTTGGTTCGATGTGAAACCCGGATCTTCCAAATAAGGCAAGTGTAGAGCTGGTTTGGCCGGTTTTGGGAAATTGCTCATATCTTCCAATTTCCTTGACCATTTCTCGAGATCTTGGGCTTTCTGGAAAGCTAATAAACTCCTCTTGACTTCTATGATAGGTTTTGGTTCATGCCGCTTCTTCTTTGGGCTTGAATCCTCTTCTAAAGTCGCATTCTCGCAGATGGACGGGCTGAGAAACCTCTGAATTGTAAAATTCATAACTTCTTGCTCCGTGAATATTTTGGGCATATTCCAATTGTCCTGGACTCCTTCTTGAGTGTAGAATCCATAAAAATTATCCTCGTGATTTAAACCCTCCTCGTTTGTAAGATATGGCATTTTTAGTGCACGTATGTCCTGGTTGGCGCCTTGGCTGGTTGAGTAGGGTGTTGGGTCGACCTCTGGTTCAGCTGCTGAATTGCTGGCCGCAACAGAACACACGCAATTGGTTAAGAGAGAAGGGGGAAGGCTTGACTCCACTCTCAAAGGCATGAACAACCTTGAAGATGGATGCAGTATAGAAACTGGTTTCATGGAAGTTCCATGGAAGGAGGGATGGGCACGAACCATGGTTAGATCTTATCAATACTGGGAGTATGTGATAAGGGTTTGATGAAGGCGTGCTAGGAGGAGCATGGACGCCCCTGATGAGGTAACAGGTGGGGACTGCAGACCATTTGACATAGTCTGGTACACTATGGGCAGATCTGGTCCTGCAGTTACACCTTACTCTGTTTTATGATTATTAATCATATTATTCCTTCTTCTTATGATTGAGATTGATGATTAGACATAGTAGCACTGAACCATGGCTTGGCCGGTTCAGAAGAACCCTCCATGGCCTTGGTTTGGCAGCTAAGTCTGGATCTCCTACTTCCTGATGGATTTATGGCGATCTGACTTTGGAATCCTCTTAGTGGTGAATTATCATGAATTATCATGGTATTTGGGGATTTTTATCTGATTGATTTAGAGATGGTCCCTTGGGCCGGTTCGGATGATCTTGGCCGAGATCTATGGGATGGAGGCCGGTTCTGGGAAATCTGATTGGACCATTCTCTTAGTTATGATTTATCATGAACTTTCATGAATTTTAATTGATTTTTGGAGCAGGTTTGCTTGGGGTCGAAATTGCACCTGAGCGCATATTGGGGTCAGATCCTTGTGTTAGGATATCTGATCATATGTTTGTGTGCTGGAACATATTGTCACTTATGATATTGATCATAAGGAATTGCTGGTTATCAACCTTGGTGTTGGTAAGGCAGGCCGTGTGTGATCTGATCATGGGCAAGGATGGACGACCTGATCCTTGGATGATAGATCAAGGTGTCTGATCTGATTGGTCGAAGGATGCACCGGTGGTAAGAGCAACACTAATCAGGTTCAGTTTGACATGGTTCCATGACTGATTAGGAAGTATGAAGACTCATAAGTTCTGAGTCATGTGGGGTGGTTGGTTGATTGACTCAGGATCTGATGGGTATTGTTAGTCCATGAGCTGGACTTGGTATCATAAGTTGATAAGGCAAAAGGATGTGGGACAGTGCATAAGCCGGTAAGGGCCAGATGCATGTCCTTAGCTGTTTGAAGACTTCTCAAGGGTTACTTATGTCTGTGGGGATGGTTGGCTGAATGACTAAGTACCTAAGGGAGTTGTTTTGTGTGTGTAAAGGAGCTGGACGCAGTATATGGCAGCTGGCCATAGCTCAGTCCTAGCTCAGTTCGAGTGTGACAGCTCGATCAGCTGGTTTATGAGTTCATTCAGCTAGAGTAGTTGGGCCGATGAGCTAACAAGCTCCGTGGGTGTGGCAAAGGTATGATCTAGCAATGTTGCATAGATCTAGATAGAATGGTTAGGGGAATGGAACCTCAGATTTGTATGCCTTGATTTGGGTTCGGGATTGACCTTGGAACTAGCAGGTAGTTGAGTATACTAACCATTAGCCGAGGTGATTCGACCAGACAAGTATTATATTGGTTATAGACCAATGGTTAAGTAGATATTATTCCGCTGTGCATAAGTTGAAAGGATCTAGCTAGGGAATGACTAAGGTAGTCTTGAGCTAGGATCTGAGTTAGCCCTCGCCAATGGGCGATATTTTAAATAAAGGGCAAAATTTTTAGAGGTTCGGTCTGGGTATGGACTGAGCGACGTGAGGCATCGACCGCGGCCTAGTCGGCCGGGATCGGGTCTTACAAGTTGGTATCAGAGCATGCTTGATCCAGTTACGGACAGTGCTCAAGGATGTTGAGTTCCAAACCGAAATTATTTCTGAAAACTATGATGACTTGGAACCTTAGCTGTGGTGAGCCAAGCGAGAGTCGAGGTAAGATTGGTTTCATGCTTGTGAACGGGGAAGTTCCAAGATGAGCCGGCTTAGCCAAGATACACTCTTCCACGGCAAGACCCTGAAAACATAAAGGTTAGTTTTTCTAGTTATTTGGGAATAGTAGACGGATTGGATGATGGACGCAATGCAAGATCTTTGTATGGACGACCTGGAAAAGGGAAGTAACATGGACTAGAGAGTGGCTTAGGTTGAAAGAAACGTGCAGCACTCTCTTGGAGGTAAATGTTATCCCTTGGTGGCCGTTCAAAACAAGTGAGCATATGCAATGTTCATGTTAGTCTGAGGGAGACGCTACATGGCTAGTACATGAGTGGGCTTGTGATCAGATGGATCAGTTTGGACGCAGTGTAAGTCAAGGTAGGATTCCTTAAGATTGAGTGAATGGAATGGATCAATTCCAAGAGGAATTGGAAACACGATGTTAAGTATCTTAGTATGATGAGGATTGAGGTATACTATAAACACTTTTGTGAATGGTATGGGACGTTCACAGATGTGTGATGCTTTGGAGAATGGTATGGGACATTTTCCAAATGTGTGATCAAACCGAGATCCTACTCATCTAAGTACTTAATGATCGGTGGTGTGGAAACACACGTACTTTTCGATACTGGAACTGCACATAGTGTTGTGAGTCCAGGAATGATTGGAAAAGGTTTGTTCCAGTATGGAACATGGGATGGTCCTGAACGAGTGAGTGCGGCCGGAGGGCAAGTTATGAACTCACTCGGTCTGGTTAAGGACATCCCTGTGGTGATCTTGGATAGGCCGATGCCTATAGATCTGATTGTTGTCCCCCTCAACCATCATGAAGTGATCTTGGGCATGGACTGGTTGGGAAAGTATCAGGCAACTCTAGATTGTCACCGGGGAAGGGTGTGCAACTTGAGAACGAGTTTGGACCCCCGATTAAGTACCAAGGAATCAAGCCAACCTCTTGTAGTTTGGTGGTTTCAGCAGTCCAAGTAGAACGGATGCTTGGAAATGGTTGTGAGGCCTTTTTGGCTACCATTTACACTGATGAGGTTGTAGGGGCCTGTGACCCAGAGGGTATACCGTTGGTTCGGGAATTTCAGGATGTGTTTGGGGCACTACAGGGCATTACCCCTGATAGGGCTGACCCATTCATCATTGAATTGGAACCTGGAACGGCCCCATTATCTAAAAATCCATATAGAATGGAACCAGCTCAGATGGCAGAGCTGAAGAAGCAACTTGAGGATTTGCTTGAGAAGGGGTTCATACGCCCTAGTGTATCACCTTGGGGAGTACCTGTAAGACCCGATCCTCGATTCCCCAATCCAACCAGACCGCGGCCTCACCAAACAATGCAACCAGTTTCATTTACATATTCAAGTTCAAGTGTTAAATAATTCTAAGTCTTTTTCAGAGTTTTGAGGTTCCAACATTCACACTTAAACAATCAAATATCGACTAGGGCAAATAGATATTTCATAGATAATAACCAAGGTTCGTACATCATTCATCATCCTAATAAATAGATCACACACTAGAATCGCATAAGTTCACAAGTTGCACAATAGGCTACAATAATTACACAATTTTCAGAATCAACCCAATCACCACACATCTTCCCATGGCCGCGGTCCTCATGGTGCTTTTCCCTTACCACGGTCCATTTCTGGTCCTGGATCCAACACAAACAACACCCACAATCACAAGGTTAGATTACAAAACAAGAATCAGTTCACATTGCATGGTCGGATCCAATCTAGTCAAGAACAATCATCAAAAATGTCAAATCTGACCCCTTTAAAAAGAGATCCAAATACCAAATAAAATTCATGATAAATCATGACAATTCAGAAGAAAAATATTCCCATAATCAGATTCAAAAGAACCGGCTCAGATCATAGTGATCTCGGCCATGAACAGCCCACACAAGAAGAAGGGGCTTTCATGGGGATTTGATCAGGCCAAGGCCTTAAGATCGATAGATCCTTCCCTGTAATATCATAAAACAATCCATAGTACAATATATATGAAGAAAACAGAGTAGAAGAAGTCAGAGTAAGGAGTGGCCAATCGATCCAAACCGGCCACACTCACACGGCCATCTTCCGCGGCCTTGTCCGGTTACTCTTGGCCACACCTCTCACCTTAGGAGTTCGGTCTCCAGGGGCGACTTCCTTCTCTTTCTCCTTTGCCTTCTCCTTGTCTTTCTGCCTCAAATCCATCCTCTTGATCACACGCCCAAACACACAAGGAACACTCAAGAACAATCTCTTGGATCAAATCGGCCAATCCAAGGTTTGTGTCTCTCTTTCTCTCTTGAATTTTCTCTGTGTTTCTCTCTGTGTGAAAGTGAGTAAAAATCGACCAGAATGGCAAAAATGAGAGAGAGAGGACGACTTAAACTGTCCCCAACCGCCTGGGCGAACAGTTACCAAAAATCACATCCCTTCTTCCCAAAACCGTCCCATAACCGTCCCATAACCGCCCATTGGCGTTTTTCCCCTTTTCTTCCTTTGACAAATCGATCACTGAGCCTCAGCTCACACTCTGGAAGCTTGCCCACTCCCTGTCCCAAGCCTAAGACCAATTTGGTCGAACCGTCCTGCACCCGGACCATCGGCTCGCCCAGTAACCGTCCCGGACTCGTCCACACTGATCCGAACCAGAACGCACAATTCACCGGATTGAGCTGACCTCCAGCTGTTCCCAGCTGAGTGAGCTAGTCCACCAGCTCCTGTGAGCTGAACAGATCATGGTGAACTGAATACCAGCTTAACCGAGCTGATTGAACTCAAACCAACACTCATCCAGCTGCCAAAACACTCAGTCAACTCCTTTACCCTTGTTTCCATCGTATCCTGGTTAAGTCTCAGCTGACTGATGCCCTTAACCTTCATTCAGGACCATGATACGCTTG
Source organism: Brassica napus (assembly GCF_020379485.1). NCBI lineage: Eukaryota > Viridiplantae > Streptophyta > Magnoliopsida > Brassicales > Brassicaceae > Brassica > Brassica napus. Next base: position 43,648 of record NW_026014696.1, read on the forward strand.
TCTCAAGGTCTAATGACCTGACTGGTGCGTCTCCCCGCACCATGGCCCGTCCGCGATCCTATCTAGGATCGGGGACATGACAAGTCTCCCCGACTAACTTGGGATTCGTCCTCGAATCCATGTTAAGTGTTTCCTCAGGAAGAAATTGTATGTACAAATCCGGATACATAGCTTTCATTTTTGCTTCTGTTTCCCAAGTGATGAGGTCCTTACCATTGTAATCCCACACCACTTTGATCATGGGAACTGTCTTCTTTCTCATAGTTTTCTCTGACCGATCCACAATCCGAACCGGCAGGTTTCCAAAGCCAGGTCCTTACCAAGGTCAGCAGGAATCTCGGGCAAGACAATGTCTTGTTCAGACAAGCATTTCCGGAGTTGGGATACATGGAACACATTGTGGTATGCATCCATTGCTGATAGCAAGTTCAACTTGTATGCCACTGCACCCACTCTCTCTATGATCCTGAATGGACCCAAGTACCTAGGATCCAGTTTCTTTCGTCCAGAAACCCTGGTCCTACCCTTAAAGGTAATCATCTTGAGATACACCAGGTCATTGACCTCAAACTCAAGATGTTTCCTACGCTTGTCTGCATAGCTCTTTTGGCGGTCCTGCGCCTCTTTCATCTTCTCTTTGACCATCCTGATCTTCTCAGTGGTCTGTTCTACAATCTCAGGACCCAACATGCTACGCTCCCCCACTTGGGTCCAGCATAGGGGTGTCCTGCACGGCCTACCATACAAAGCCTCATATGGCGACATACCAATGCTTGTATGGAAGCTGTTGTTGTAAGCAAACTCCACTAAGGGTAAGTGTTTTTCCCAAGACTCTCCCCAGTCTAACACACACGCCCTTAGCATATCCTCCAAGGTTTGGATTGTCCTTTCAGACTGCCCATCCGTTTGAGGATGATAAGATGTGCTCATATTCACTCTGGTTCCCAAGGCCTTTTGGAAAGCCTGCCAGAAATAAGATGAAAATCTTGGATCCCTGTCCGAGACAATGCTTGCTGGAACACCATGCAACCTCACTATCTCGTCGAGGTACACTTGCACAATCCTGTCGACCCCATCCCCTTTCTTGATAGGCAGGAAATGAGCCGACTTGGTTAGCCGATCAACCACAACCCATACTGCATCTTTCTTATTCCTGGTCGTGGGAAACCCAGTCACAAAATCCATTGTGATGTGATCCCATTTCCATTCTGGTATGGGTAGGTTCTGAAGTAGACCACTGGGAACCTGATGTTCTGCCTTCACCAGTTGAGAAGTGGGACACTTAGTCACCCACTCTGCAACATCAGATTTCATCCTCACCCAATGGTAGTACCTTTTCAGATCCCTATACATCTTGTTCAGTCCAGGATGAACTGAAAACTTAGACTTATGAGCCTGTCTCATAATCTCTTCTTTGAGTTCCTTATCATTAGGAACACTGACCCTCCCATTGACCAAGATGGTACCATTGTCAGTTGTCTGGTACTCGGTCTTGTCATTGGCGGCTACTGGTACTCGGTCTTGTCATTGGCGGCTACCTTCTTTAGATTTTCATCCAGGCCCTGTGCTTGCCTGATCCTGGTCAGGAGATCGGCCTGGTTCACTGCCTCCAACCCCAATGGCTCATCTGAACCAACCAAGGTGTTGAGGTTCAAGGACCTGATCATCCCTTCCAGTTCATCCGCCTCCCTCTCAGATGACACTTCAGCCCTTCTGCGGCTCAAAGCATCAGCCACTAGGTTAGCTTTCCCAGGATGATAAGCTATGTCCAGAACATAATCTGCAACAAACTCCATCCACCTCCTCTGCCTTAAGTTTAACTCAGGCTGAGTGAATATGTACTTCAAGCTCTTATGGTCTGTGAGTATTTGCACCCTGGCACCATAAAGATATGATCTCCATATCTTTAATGCAAATACTACTGCAGCCATCTCCAAATCATGGGTCGGATAGTTACCCTCATGCTTCCTTAACTGTCGGGAAGCATAGGCTATCACCTTCCCATGTTGTGTCAAAACACAACCAAGACCGGTTATGGACGCATCCGTATACACCACATAAGGCTGATCAGCCTCAGGCAACACCAGGACAGGTGCATTAGTCAACATGTTCTTGAGTGCTGCAAAACTTTTCGCACACTCCTCAGACCATGTGAACCTCACGTCCTTGCCTGTCAGCTTAGTCATAGGTTGAGCTATGCTCGAGAACCCCACATATTTCCTGTAATAACCAGCCAACCCTAAGAAGCTTCTAACTTCCGTAGCATTCTTTGGCTGTGGCCATTCCTGGATACATTTGATCTTATCTTGATCCACTGAGACTCCTTTATCAGACACCACATGTCCAAGGAACCCAATGCTCTTCTGCCAGAAACTACACTTGCTTAGCTTAGCAAAGAGCTTCTGTTCTCTCAGGCGGCCCAACACCGCCCTAAGGTGTCTTTAATGGTCCTCCTTTGTCTTGGAATACACGAGTATATCATCAATGAAGATGATCACAAACTCGTCCAAGTATTCCCTGAAGATGCCGTTCATCATCTTCATGAATGCAGCAGGTGCATTGGTCAGTCCGAACGGCATAACCACAAACTCATAGTGGCCATACCTAGTTCGGAACGCTGTCTTCCTCACATCATCTGGTGCAATGGGGATCTGATGATACCCAGAGGCCAGGTCAATCTTGGAGAACCACTTGGCTCCACGGAGTTGATCCAACAACTCATCAATCCTGGGTAAAGGGTACTTGTTCTTCACATGTTCAAACCCCTATAATCAATGCACAACCTAAAGCTACCATCCTTTTTCTTAACAAATAGGACTGGTGCTCCCCAAGGTGATACACTAGGGCGTATGAACCCCTTCTCAAGCAACTCCTCAAGTTGCTTCTTCAGCTCTGCCATCTCAGCTGGTGCCATTCTATATGGACTTTTTGATAATGGGGCCGTTCCAGGTTCCAATTCAATGATGAATGGGTCAGCCCTATCAGGGGGAATGCCCTGTAGTGCCCCAAACACATCCTCAAATTCCCGAACCAACGGTATACCCTCTGGGTCACAGGCCCCTACAACCTCATCAGTGTAAATGGTAGCCAAAAAGGCCTCACAACCATTTCCAAGCATCCGTTCTACTTGGACTGCTGAAACCACCAAACTACAAGAGGTTGGCTTGATTCCTTGGTACTTAATCGGGGGTCCAAACTCGTTCTCAAGTTGCACCCTTCCCCGGTGACAATCTAGAGTTGCCTGATACTTTCCCAACCAGTCCATGCCCAAGATCACTTCATGATGCTTGAGGGGGACAACAATCAGATCTATAGGCATCGGCCTATCCAAGATCACCACAGGGATGTCCTTAACCAGAGCGAGTGAGTTCATAACTTGCCCTCTGGCCGCACTCACTCGTTCAGGACCATCCCATGTTCCATACTGGAACAAACCTTTTCCTATCATACTTGGACTCACAAAACTATGTGTAGCTCCAATATCAAATAATGTGTGTGTTTCCACACCACCAATACTTAAGGTCCCTACACAAGACCCATCAAAGTATATCTATCCATCCTAGGTTCCATACCATGCAATTCTACTGGAATTGTAAAAGTAGTAGTCTAGAATGTTACCAGTGATCGCTTGGAAAGGCTGAGTCCCATCCACATCCTTGGATAGCTCATACACACGAGGTGTTGAGGTCTGGCCTCGTCCCTGGACTGGCCTGCTAGCCTCTCCACGTCCCTTACTTTGGTTGCCTTGCAACTTAGGGCAATCCCTGCGGTAGTGGCCCTTCTGGCCGCAGTGGTGACAGGTCCTGGACTCACCCAACGGGCTTGGACAATCCTTGGCTGAGTGATCCATCTTACCACATCCAGTACAGGCACCCATGGCCTTCCAGCACTCTCCACCGTGGTATCGACCACACTTAGGGCACTCTGACCTACCACTTGAGGTTTTACCCTCCTCGGTCGAGTCCCTCTTCCTCTTCTTGTCACCACTCTGACCCGAGGATACCACCACACTCTTCAGCTTCTGCTTACCCTCCTCGGTGAGGTTGGTCTCCAGCAAGGCCATCCTCTCAACCAACTCAGAAACCGTGTGGAACTTACAAACAGAACAGTAGGTTCGAAGTTCCACCCTTAGGCCTCGGATGAACCTTCGGACTTGAACCTTCTCATCCTCCAGTTCTCTTCCCACATACCTCCTGAGTCGGTTGAACTCTTCTTCATACTCACGAACAGTCCTCCGTCCCTGAGTCAAGTCCAGGAACTTGGACTCCAAACGATCCCACGCCTCAGCAGGAAAGTACTTATGGTTGAACTCAACCTCAAAGTCAGCAAAGTGCTCAATGGTACCATTGGTACGCTTGTCCAAAGCTAACCACCAATTATGTGCATCTCCCTCCAGGAAGTGTACTGCTATGTCCTTCTGGTAATCCTCAGGACATCGTGTGGACTTGAAGTTTCAAACCAACCTGGTTCTCCACTCGTCCGCCTCCATAGGATCAACACTTCCAGCAAAGTGTTTGGTTCCCAACTTGGAGATATGCTCCAGCACCTTCAGGTAGTCCATACCATGCACTGGCCTGACCGGTGGGTCTATCTCAATCACCTCAGCCACACGGCCAGCACCAACATCAGCCACTCCAGCAGCAACCCGAACCGGGGGATTAGCCTGTCCCACGGACGAGTTCACCAATGGTGTGAACGCCTGTGTCAAGGAGGCTATCTGAGCTCCCATGATCTGCATAGCCTCCACCAAGCCCTTATGGTCGGCTCAATGACCTCCTCGGCACCAGTGACCCGAACATTGTTTGCATCAACATTCTGGCCACTCCCAGCACCAACGTTGGACGACCCAGTATCGTCTCCATGGACTTGCTCTTGCTGCTCGTCCACATTAGTTTCATTAACCTCAGTAGGAAGAGTTGGACCCACTGGAAGTCCGGTTGCATTGTCCACCTGCTCCACCAGAGCGGGTAGCACTGTGGTTGGAATGGTTCCAGCTGGTAACACCCGGTCTGTTCAGCACCATCCTGCCCCACTGCTCCAGACGCTCCAGTTGCCTCCTTTCCTTTCCGAGATTTATACCTTCTTGTACCCTTAGGAGTTACAAACACAAACAAAAGGTTAGTCCACAACTGAACACACAAACCTCAATCACTCCTAAGTTAATCAGTACAAAAGATTACTTAGAACCCAACTATCTCACCATGAGTCCAAACGGCCAAGTGTGTGGTGAGCTAGGATAACCCAACAAATCCTAGAATCAAGAATGCTCTGATACCAACTTGTAAGACCCGATCCTGGATTCCCCATCCAACCAGACCGCGGCCTCACCAAACAATGCAACCAGTTTCATTTACATATTCAAGTTCAAGTGTTAAATAATTCTAAGTCTTTTCAGAGTTTTGAGGTTCCAACATTCACACTTAAACAATCCAACATCGACTAGGGCAAATAGATATTTCATAGATAATAACCAAGGTTCATACATCATTCATCATCCTAATAAATAGATCACACACTAGAATCGCATAAGTTCACAAGTTGCACAATAGGCTACAATAATTACACAATTTTCAGAATCAACCCAATCACCACACATCTTCCCATGGCCGCGGTCCTCATGGTGCTTTTCCCTTACCACGGTCCATTTCTGGTCCTGGATCCAACACAAACAAACACACAATCACAAGGTTAGATTACAAAACAAGAATCAGTTCACATTGCATGGTCGGATCCAATCTAGTCAAGAACAATCATCAAAAATGTCAAATCTGACCACCTTTAAAAAGAGATCCAAATACCAAATAAAATTCATGATAAATCATGACAATTCAGAAGAAAAATATTCCCATAATCAGATTCAAAAGAACCGGCTCAGATCATAGTGATCTCGGCCATGAACAGCCCACACAAGAACAAGGGGCTTTCATGGGGATTTGATCAGGCCAAGGCCTTAAGATCGATAGATCCTTCCCTGTAATATCATAAAACAATCGATAGTACAATATATATGAAGAAAACAGAGTAGAAGAAGTCAGAGTAAGGAGTGGCCAATCGATCCAAACCGGCCAGACTCACACGGCCATCATCCACGGCCTTGTCCGGTTACTCTTGGCCACACCTCTCACCTTAGGAGTTCGGTCTCCAGGGGCGACTTCCTTCTCTTTCTCCTTTGCCTTCTCCTTGTCTTTCTGCCTCAAATCCATCCTCTTGATCACACGCCCAAACACACCAGGAACACTCAAGAACAATCTCTTGGATCAAATCGGCCAATCCAAGGTTTGTGTCTCTCTTTCTCTCTTGAATTTTCTCTGTGTTTCTCTCTGTGTGAAAGTGAGTAAAAATCGACCAGAATGGCAGAAATGAGAGAGAGAGGACGACTTAAACTGTCCCCAACCGCCTGGGCGAACAGTTACCCAAAATCACATCCCTTCTTCCCAAAACCGTCCCATAACCGCCCATTGGCGGTTTCTCCCTTTTCTTCCTTTGACAAATCGATCACTGAGCCTCAGCTCACACTCTGGAAGCTTGCCCACTCCCTGTCCCAAGCCTAAGACCAATTTGGTCGAACCGTCCTGCACCCGGACCATCGGCTCGCCCAGTAACCGTCCCGGACTCGTCCACACTGATCCGAACCAGAACGCACCGTTCACCGGATTGAGCTGACCTCCAGCTGTTCCCAGCTGAGTGAGATAGTCCACCAGCTCCTGTGAGCTGAACAGATCATGGTGAACTGAATACCAGCTGAACCGAGCTGATTGAACTCAAACCAACACTCGTCCAGCTGCCTAAACACTCACTCAACTCCTTTACCCTTGTTTCCATCGTATCCTGGTTAAGTCTCAGCTGACTGATGCCCTTAACCTTCATTCAGGACCATGATACGCTTGTCTCAAGGTCTAATGACCTGACTGGTGCGTCTCCCTGCACCATGGCCCATCCGGGCGATCCTATCTAGGATCGGGGACATGACAGCACCAGTCCTATTTGTTAAGAAAAAGGATGGTAGCTTTAGGTTGTGCATTGATGATAGGGGTTTGAACAGGGTGACTGGGAAGAACAAGTACCCTTTACCCAGGATTGATGAATTGCTGGAATCATAAACCTTATTGTCCAGGAAGGACTTAAGGGAACAGAACAATCTGTTAGGACTCATGGTAGAGTGACCAGCCTAAAGATTGGAACATGTTCGCTAGGACTTGGCTGGTGCATCGAGTGGCTGGAGATTGGTTGAATCTACTAAGACTTGAGTACTCAGTATGTTCCTAGGTACTGAATTTGATCTGGTCATGGAACTAGAGCGTTCTACATGGACTTGGTGTCTACTACGAACGCAACCTGGAGAGTTGGGTCAGTGACACAAGTCATGTCTTTGTATGGGTGCTTGATGACCACTTGATAAGATTTTGGGTTAAATATCTATCAAGTGGGGGAGACTTGTTGTATATATGATGACCAAGAGGTGGTCAGTGAGAAGGAACAAGGTGGGAGATGCAACGAATTGATTAGAAAGAACCAATCGAGCATGCTCCATGTTCCGGGTACAAAGGAGTTCGGATGGAACCTTTGTCATGAGACAAGAGGTTAACACCACTGGATTCGAGGACGAATCCTTCGTAAGTGGGGAGACTTGTCATGTCCCCGATCCTGGATAGGATCGTCCGGACGGACTGCGGTGCGAGGAAACGCACCATTCAGGTCATATGACCTAAAGACAAGTATATCATGGCCTGAAGGTAAGGTTAAGGGCATCAGGGAGCTAAGCATAGCTAATCCAAGAAGGAGACAAGCTCAAAGGAGCTGGACAAGCGAGCTGGTAGCTGGACAAGATCCAGGTGAAGCTCGATGAAGTGAGTGATCAGAATGGATCATGGGAAAACTAAGTCTAGGTCTGGAAATTGACCAAGGGACTTAGAAGGATTGAAGAAGATAAAGGAAGCAAGCTGGACACAGTGTATAACAGCTGGGCGATGCAGTAAGCAAGCTCGACCAGCTAGGTGAAGTGTAGTGCAGCTCGGTGTAGCTCACTGAAGTGTAGGTCAGCTCCCTGAGCTGGATGGTCTAGCTCACTCAGCTGTATCAGCTGGGGATCAGCTCAACTCAGCTGGACTGAGTGTTCGAGTCTTGGGCAGTTGGTTCGGGTCGGGACAGTGACCAGGCCATGTGGATGACCCATGTGTACCAATGGGCTGGAGGGCTCTTGTGGTTGGGTCATGGGCGTGGGCAATCAGTCTGGGCCTTGTTTGGATTGTCCAGGAGTGGTTTGGCAGTTCCAGGGCGTGTGGTAACTGCCATAGGCGAAAGGGTGCAATCTGTACCATTGATTAAATCAATGGCCAGAAATGATACCGAAGGGATGCAATGGTTAAGAAGTAACCACCCCTTCTCCTATATAAGGAAGGCAAGTCCGTGCCTTTGCAGGCACGCCAGGGCTTCCTTCTACACCCTGAAACACAAAGAATCCAGAGAAAAAATACAGAGAGTTGGTTGGATTCCCAATCCAAGACCCATGGTGGTGTGAAGGCCATAAAGAGACAGTTTTGGGGCAGATCAAGGGGGAAGTTGAGAACGACCCTCTGAACGGTTTTGATCATTGTTAACAACACCCAAAGCCTTATCTGGAGCCTGTGAACACACGCAAATGGTGAGGAAAGGAGGGAGTTGGCCGGAATCCATTCCCAAGGGCCAATGCAGCCTTAAAGGGAGATTGGTGTGGAAAGCAGTTTCATGGGAAACAAAGAGGGAAGTGATGCACGACCTTTGGATGGTGATTGATCATGGATGATCATGTCTAAGGCTTCCTCTGTGTCTTGGGAACACACGCAATTAGTTAGGAGAGAAGGGGGAAGGCTTGACTCCACTCTCAAAGGCATGAACAGCCTTGAAGATGGATGCAGTATAGAAACTGGTTTCATGGAAGTTCCATGGAAGGAGGGATGGGCACGAACCATGGTTAGATCTTATCAATACTGGGAGTATGTGATAAGGGTTTGATGAAGGCGTGCTAGGAGGAGCATGGACGCCCCTGATGAGGTAACAGGTGGGGACTGCAGACCATTTGACATAGTCTGGTACACTATGGGCAGATCTGGTCCTGCAGTTACACCTTACTCTGTTTTATGATTATTAATCATATTATTCCTTCTTCTTATGATTGAGATTGATGATTAGACATAGTAGCACTGAACCATGGCTTGGCCGGTTCAGAAGAACCCTCCATGGCCTTGGTTTGGCAGCTAAGTCTGGATCTCCTACTTCCTGATGGATTTATGGCGATCTGACTTTGGAATCCTCTTAGTGGTGAATTATCATGAATTATCATGGTATTTGGGGATTTTTATCTGATTGATTTAGAGATGGTCCCTTGGGCCGGTTCGGCTGATCTTGGCCGAGATCTATGGGATGGAGGCCGTTCTGGGAAATCTGATTGGACCATTCTCTTAGTTATGATTTATCATGAACTGTCATGAATTTTAATTGATTTTTGGAGCAGGTTTGCTTGGGGTCAAAATTGCACCTGAGGGCATATTGGGGTCAGATCCTTGTGTTAGGATATCTGATCATATGTTTGTGTGCTGGAACATATTGTCACTTATGATATTGATCATAAGGAATTGCTGGTTATCAACCTTGGTGTTGGTAAGGCAGGCCGTGTGTGATCTGATCATGGGCAAGGATGGACGACCTGATCCTTGGATGATGGATCAAGGTGTCTGATCTGATTGGTCGAAGGATGCACCGGTGGTAAGAGCAACACTAATCAGGTTCAGTGGGACATGGTTCCATGACTGATTAGGAAGTATGAAGACTCATCAGTTCTGAGTCATGTGGGGTGGTTGGTTGATTGACTCAGGATCTGATGGGTATTGTTAGTCCATGAGCTGGACTTGGTATCATAAGTTGATAAGGCAAAAGGATGTGGGACAGTGCATGAGCCGGTAAGGGCCAGATGCATGTCCTTAGCTGTTTGAAGACTTCTCAAGGGTTACTTATGTCTGTGGGGATGGTTGGCTGAATGACTAAGTACCTAAGGGAGTTGTTTTTTGTGTGTAAAGGAGCTGGACGCAGTATATGGCAGCTGGCCATAGCTCGGTCCTAGCTCAGTTCGAGTGTGACAGCTCGATCAGCTGGTTTATGAGTTCATTCAGCTAGAGTAGCTGGGCCGATGAGCTAACAAGCTCCTTGGGTGTGGCAAAGGTATGATCTAGCAATGTTGCATAGATCTAGATAGAATGGTTAGGGGAATGGAACCTCAGATTTGTATGCCTTGATTTGGGTTCGGGATTGACCTTGGAGCTAGCTGGTAGTTGAGTATACTAACCATTAGCCGAGGTGATTCGACCAGACAAGTATTATATTGGTTATAGACCAATGGTTAAGTAGATACTATTCCGCTGTGCATAAGTTGAAAGGATCTAGCTAGGGAATGACTAAGGTAGTCTTGAGCTAGGATCTGAGTTAGCCCTCGCCAATGGGCGATATTTTAAATAAAGGGCAAAATTTTTAGAGGTTCGGTCCGGGTATGGACTGAGCGATGTGAGGCATCGACCGCGGCCTAGTCGGCCGGGATCGGGTCTTACAACGGACGTCATGTGTGTGCTGACGGACACAGACGGACACAGACAGACACACACGGACAGCCATGGACGTCCTGTGTGTGCTGGCGGACACCCACGGACGTCCTGCATGTACTGACCAGACAGCCCACGTGGGCCAAAATCACCGAACAGTCCACGGGAAGGGTGATGTGCCCCAGTCCGAGGATCAGTCCATGGAATCAGATCAGAACGTCCGGAACAACGCAACTGAGGTTCAGTCCATCGATCGGGCCGAAAAGACTGCTCGAGCCGTGTATCGTCTTGACCCACACTCGTTCGGATTGGAGCTTCAGGATAACCCACGACCAGATGGCCAAATCAACCGTACAGAAGTTCGCCTTTCCCGTCCTGTTCGTCATGCTAAGTCCATCGGTCAAGTCAGAAGTGAAGTTGATCGAGTGGAATCCAAATTTGACCACGGTCTCTCTCTCTAAGCCGTCTCGGCCGAACCGGCGATCGTTCTGATGAACTGATCCGACACTTCGATCAGTTGATGAACTTTGATCAGCCAAATCTCTCTAAGGCAAGACTCTCTTGAGGTTGTCCAACGACTTAGCCACCTTTTGGTCCGGAACAGTCCATGAAAATCACCCGTCCGTACATGAAGACCGTACCGGCCGTGTACTGCTCCTTACCGCGGGACGTGCTATCAGTTACACCGAACCTGGACAAGATTAGCCGAAGAGTTCAAATCGACCAGTCACCATTATTTTCTGTGCTTTGACTAGATCTGGTCTTCTATCTATTTTCTATGTCTCTTTTCATACATTTTTATTTATTATCTTTGACTACAAGTTATAAGTAAGAGAACGCATCCTTGAAATAAGATAATCGATTTTCCTTATTCATTTTGAGATTTCTTTCTTTGTTCTTTGATTAGAACATTCTTGTTCCCTTGGTGAGGCTATCTCCAAGTGAATCCCCTTTCTTTGAGCCGGACTTGTGTGTCAAATCAAGCGGCCATTGAGAGTTCTAGTAGTATCATTGGGTCTTCCGCATCCCTTTGTGTCACTAAACAATCCATCAGTTCTCTATCTCTTCAGATCGAGTTCATATCATCAGATCCGGTTGAGTGTTCGTTCCTTAGGGTTCTTCAAGTGGTATCAGAGCCACTCTTCCGGTATCTCTTTTCATTCCATCTTTCTCATCTATCATTTTCTTCAGAAAAAAAAAGAAATTATTCTTCTATCTATCTTTGAATCCGGGCCCCGCTTTACCATCCATATATATTAAAATAAAGAAAGAAAGATCTAATCAAAAAAAAAAAGAAAAGAAAGAAAATATATCAAAAGTTTTCAATTGTGGTTTGGTGGTGGAAGAGTAAGCCTGCTGGCCGAGGAGAAACCCGGCCTTGGAGGTGGTTAATACAGATTCCCCTTGTTAAATCTCTTATCTTTCTATCTTGTCTCTTGGGTGTTTCACTTGGGATTCTCATTTTGGGTTATCTAGTTTGTTCTCTTAGAACTTTGAGGGAAACTCTCTTGTGTGACTACCAAATTGAGTGAAACACGTGTGTGGGCAAGGATAAACACCTGAGTGTGTGAGGTTTTTAATCTAACTTTACCTTGTTTAAGTTTTCAGGTAGCCATGGATAGTGAAGATGAAAGAAACCGACCCGGAAATTCACATGCCGGATTATCTAACTTGCAAATGTGTGCTCTCAATGATTCTATGTCTAACTTGTTGAATACAGGTTTGGAGGCAATCCATCAGAGGCTAGATGAACTTCAGGGCCATCCAAGTCAGCCACGAACCAGAACCAGACGACCATCCAAGGAGGAACAGCCGGTCCGACCTAGAAATCCGAGAAGAGTCTTATGATGATGATCGATCCATCAACTGTCCAAGGAGAGTTCCTAGGCATCAAAACCGAGGTGATGTCAATCCTTTTGGTAGAAATGAAAGAACCAATGATGGCTTGGGTGGTTTGAAATTGAAAATTCCAAGTTTTGATGGCAAAAATGATCCGGATGCTTTTCTTGAATGGGAAAGAAAAATTGAACTTGTGTTTAATTGTCAAAATTTTTCTGATATTAAAAAGGTTAGACTTGCTGCTGCTGAGTTTACTGGCTATGCTATTAACTGGTATGATCGAGTTGTGACTAGCAGGAGGAGAGCAGGTGAGGCGCCAGTTGATACATGGGATGAGCTTTCCCTGCTGATGCGGAGACGCTTTTTTCCGACCATTACCACAGAGATCTACACCATAAACTCAGGCGTTTGCTTCAAGTTTCTAAGTCAGTTGAGGACTATCACCAGGAGATTGAGACCTTGATGATCAAAGCTGATGTAGAAGAGCCCTTAGACGCCACCATGGCCAGATTTCTTACCGGGCTCAACTGGGACATACAAGACCGCATGGAGCTGGAAGACTATGACAGCATGGAGCAGATGTTACACAAGGCCGTGCTGATCGAGCAACAAGTCAAGAGAAAGGGTCTCACTAAACCGACCTTTGCTTCTAAACCAACCTTTGCTTCCAAGCCAAACTATCAAGACAAGGGTAAGTCTTCTTCCACAACAAATACAGCTTTTCAGACAAATGTCCCTGCTCGTGTTAATAGAGAAAAGAAAGAAGAAGCTACCAAACGAACCAGAGACATCCAATGCTTTAGGTGTCATGGCCTTGGCCACTATGCCAACCGATGTCCAAACCAAAAGGTGATGGTGCTCATGGAGAATGGAGAAGTCGAATCTGAAGAAGACAAGAAGGATATCGGACCAGTGTATGATGATGATCATGAGGAAGAAGAACTTGACTTCCCGGTTCATGGTCCCCTTCTTGTTACTAGGAAGGTCTTGGACGACACCATTGATCCCATCTTTGATGAGGAGGTCGATGGAGGGATCAATGAGTTTTGCTCGACCTTCGTGGAGAGTTCTGATCCGATCTATGATGAGGATGTTTTTGATGAGCCAAGCCATGGTTCACTACTGGTTACTAGGCGTGCCTTGAGTGTCCAACCAAAATCCAATGACAAAGAACAAAGGGAGAATCTCTTTCACTCTAGATGTCTCATATCTGATAAAGTTTGTTCTTTAATTATTGATGGAGGTAGTTGCACTAATGTGGCTAGTGACACCCTTGTAAAGAAACTTGGGCTTGTTACTCGGCCTCTTTCTCGTCCTTTCAGGTTGGAGTGGCTCAATGAGTCCGAGAACAGTATGTGAAGGAGCAAGTCACGGTTCCACTCTCCATTGGCCGATATGAGGATGAGGTTGTTTGCAATGTGCTTCCCATGGATGCTTGCCATGTTCTCTTGGGCCGGCCTTGGCTATTTAACAAGAAGGCAGTGCATGATGGTTTCACAAACCGGCACTCATTTGATCATAAAGGAAAGAAGATCACCTTGGTGCCTTTGTCGCCTTCGAAAGTCCATCAAGACCAGGTCCAACTTAAGAAGAACCAAGACCAAGACTCTAAAGCTGATAAACCTGAGACCAGTACCAGAAACTCCAACTTCTTTGTCAAAGAAAGTCAGGTAAGGAAGTCTCTTTGCTCTCAAAAGCCATTTCTCTTACTGATTTATAAAGAGTCTCTCTTGGCCTCATCTTCTTCTGACCTTGCACCGGAGATTCTGAGTGAGTTTTTAGGTATCTTGCAGGATTATTCTGATGTGTTTCCAGAAGAAAATCCCAAAGGATTGCCACCGGTGAGAGGCATTGAGCATCAGATCGATCTCGTCCCGGGCGCCTCTCTACCGAACCGCCAGCGTACCGCACCATTCCGGTCGAGACCAAGGAACTGCAGAAACAGATCAAAAACTTGCTTGAGAAGGGATACATCAGAGAGAGTCTCAGTCCCTGTGCCGTGCCTGTTCTACTTGTACCAAAGAAGGATGGCTCCTGGAGGATGTGTGGACTGCCGGGCCATAAACAACATCACAGTAAAGTCTCGACATCCTATCCCTCGTCTTGATGATATGCTTGATGAACTCCATGGTTCTAAGTAGTTTTCTAAGATAGATTTGAGAAATGGCTATCATCAGATTAGGATGAAAGAAGGTGATGAATGGAAAACGGCCTTTAAAACAAAACTAGGTTTGTATGAGTGGCTTGTCATGCCCTTTGGTCTCACTAATGCACCTAGTACTTCCATGCGCCTAATGAATCATGTCTTGAGGTGTTTTATTGGTCATTTTTGTGGTTTACTTTGATGACATTCTTATTTACAGCAAAAGCCTTGATGAGCACCAACAGCACTTGAAATCTGTTCTTGAAGTCCTTAGAAAGGAACGTTTGTTTGCTAACCTTGGAAAGTGTTATTTTGGCACAGATCATGTGGTCTTTCTAGGTTTTGTTGTAGGTGCAGATGGCTTGAGAGTGGACGAGCAGAAGGTCCAAGCAATCCGGGACTGGCCGATTCCGACCATCATTGGTGAAGTAAGAAGCTTCCATGGCCTTGCCGGCTTCTATAGGCGATTTGTTCAAAACTTCAGTACCTTGGCCGCTCCTCTTATTGAAGTAATCAAGAAGAACGTGGGGTTCAAATGGGGACCAGCTCAGGAAGAAGCATTCGAAATCCTTAAAGGGAAGTTGACTCACGCCCCTTTACTTGTACTTCCAGATTTTTCTAAAGCTTTTGAAATCGAATGTGATGCTTCTGGTGTTGGTATTGGTGCTGTGTTGATGCAGGATGGAAAATCAGTGGCTTATTTCAGTGAGAAGCTTGGAGGAGCTATGCTCAACTACCCCACATACGACCAAAAACTCTATGCCTTGGTGAGGGCCCTTCAAATGTGGCAGCACTATCTTTGGCCTAAGGAGTTCATCATCCACACTGATCATCAGTCTCTAAGACACCTTAAGGGTCAGCAGAAGCTCAACAAGAGGCATGCTCGTTAGATGGAGTTCATTGGGACATTCCCTTATGTGATCAAGTACAAACAAGTAAGGAGAATGTTGTGGCCGATGCATTGTCTCGAAGGTATACTCTTCTCTCAGCCCTTGAAACAAAATTGCTTGGTTTTGAGTTTATCAAAGATTTATACGCATCTGATCAAGATTTCAAAGAGGTTTTCCGAAGTAAAATTTTCAAAACTCTGGATTCCTATTCTTTGATAACCGCTTGTGTGTGCCCCAATGTTCTTTGAGGGAGTTGTTTCTCAGGGAAGCTCATGGAGGAGGTCTTATGGGACACTTTGGTGTTAAGAAAACTTACAAGGCGGTTCATGATCACTTCTATTGGCCAAGCTTGATGAAAGATGTGGAACGGATATGTAGCCGATGTGTGGTGTGCAAGAAGTCTAAGTCCAAATCTTCAAACCACGGTTTGTATTCTGCACTTCCTATTCCTTCTCATCCTTGTGTAGACATTTCTATGGATTTCGTGTTAGGATTGCCAAGGTCTAAGTCTGGACGAGATTCAATCTTTGTTGTTGTAGACAGATTTTCGAAAATGGCTCATTTCATTCCTTGTCATAAAACTGATGATGCCACACAAGTTGCTGATTTGTTCTTTAGAGAGATTGTTAGATTGCATGGAATGCCTAACACCATTGTATCTGATCGCGATGCTAAGTTCCTTAGTTATTTTTGGAAAACCTTATGGTCTAAACTAGGAACATGATTGATGTTTTCACAACTTGTCATCCGCAAACTGATGGTCAAACTGAAGTTGTTAATCGAACCTTGTCTGCTCTGCTTAGATCTTTGGTTAAAAAGAATCTTAGGCTTTGGGAAGAATGCTTACCAATGTTGAGTTTGCTTACAATCATGCAATGCATTCTGCTACAAAGTTTTCTCCTTTTGACGTTGTTTATGGGTTTAATCCTTTGTGCCCACTTGATCTTTTACCTTTGCCTTTGAGTGAAAGAGTTAGTACAGATGGCAAGAGGAAGGCGGCCATCAATCAAAAAGCTACATGAACAGGTTCGTGCAAACATTGAGGCCAAGACCGAGATCTATAAAAGATATGCCAATCAGAAAAGAAAGGAGGTTATTTTCAAAGAAGGTGATCTTGTTTGGGTTCACTTGAGAAAGGAGCGATTTCCGGAAGAAAGAAAGTCTAAACTTATGCCTCGGGTCGATGGTCCATTCCAGATCCTTAAGAAGATCAATGACAATGTTTATCAGCTTGATCTTCAAGGTAAGTATGACATTTCTTCGAGCTTTAACGTTTCTGATCTA